>NW_024055434.1:0-30271 GCF_902713615.1 Scyliorhinus canicula
CGGGGCCAGGGTGAAGGTGAGGGCTTAAGCTTAAGTAGGCTGCTCTTTCCAAACACCGGTACAGACCTGATGGGCCGAATAGCCCCCCTCTGCACTGTGAATTCTATAATCCTGCGCCGTAAGGATTCTATGAATCTTTATGAAGCTCTGGTCACCACGCTTCAGGAAGGATGTGAAGGTTCCTGGCGACGGTGCAGAGGAGATTTACCAGAATGGTTCCAGCAAAGGAGGTTGGGGGAGATTTGATTCAGGGACACAAGATTATGCCAGATTTCCATCAGGTGGACAAAGAAACTCTGTTTCCATTCACTGATCAAACAAGCAGTCGGGACACAGATTTAAAGTTTTGGTAAAACCTGCATTGAACAATACAAGATCCTGAGGGGTCTTGGCAGGGTGGATGTGGAGAGGCTGTTTCCTCTTATGGGAGAATCTGGAACAAGGGTGTCACTGTTGCAAAATAAGGGGACACCCATTTAAGATGGAGATGAGGATTTTTATTCTCAAGGGTTGTAAGACTTTGGAACTCGTGTCTTTAAAAGGCAGTGGGAACAATACTCGAGGGGCCGAGTGGCCTGTTCCTAGTTTGTATGCAAAAGTGCAGGAGATATGAGATGTATGTTTTTACACAGCGAGCGGCAATGACCTGAAACTCGCTGCCTATGAGGGAGTTTGAAAATAGACACAATGAATGATTTGATTTCAAAAGGAAATTGACTTTTTTTAAAAAATAACTTTAAAGTAGCCAATTCTTATTTTTCCCCAATTAACGGGCAATTTAGAGTGGCCAATCCACCTACCCTGCACATCTTGGGTTGTGGGGGTGAGACCCTCACAAACACAGGGAGAATGTGCAAACTCCACACGGACGGTGACCCAGAGCCAGGATCGAACCCGTGATCTCGGCACCGTGAGGCAGCAGTGCTAACCACTGTGCCACCATGCAGCCCATGGAAATTGGATAGACATTTGAGGGAAATAAACCTGCGAGGATACAGGGATAGCGCAGGACAATGGAACCGACTGGATTGCTCCAGAGAGCTAGCATGGATTCAATAGGCCGAATGCCATTCTCTGTGTTATCGTGTCTCTGACTCTTTTGTGTAATCTAGTTTTGTAATTTAACCCCGGAGTATTCAGATATCACTCAGGTAAATCTGTGCTACACTCCCTCCGAGGCCATTCTATCCTTCCTCAGGTTTGGTCTAACTTGGGTTTCTGAATCTCAGGGCTTTTCCAGTCACACTGAGACCTGAAATCTTCCCTCACAGACAGAACAGACAAACCTTTTATCTTCCACACCTAGACGCTGCTGATATTCAGGTTCTGATCGAGTGACTCTATCAGATCGCGATGTGACATTTGGTTTGAGTTTCCCATCTGTTAAACCTCTTCCAGTATCCTGTAAATTTACAGAAACCTCACCGTCAGTTTAGGACAGAAATTCACAACATTCTCTCCTCGCCAACTTTGATTAAATGTATTCCTGGAGGTTTGATCACATGACCTCCCCTCCATCCTCCAGCCATTAATCGGTCAACACATCCATCCTTGTGACACACTGCCGTCCTCGGCCAATTGGGAAGCAAAAGGACTCATTACCTTACAGGACAGTGATTGACTGTCAGCCAAACAACCCTTATCCCATTTTCAATATTTTTCTATCTGCTGAAGATAAATGTTCAAAACAATCTTGTTTACTGTCTTGAAATGAAAACTGCTTGTCACAAGTAGGCTTCAAATGAAGTTCCTGTGAAAAGCCCCTAGTCACCACATTCCGGCACCTGTTCTGGGAGGCTGGAACGGGAATTGAATCGTGCTGCTGGCCTGCCTTGGTCTGCTTTCAAAGCCAGCAATTTAGCCCTGTGCTAAACCACCTCTCAATGATTTAATGATGTGGAGATGCCAGCGTTGGACTGGGGTGAGCACTGTAAGAAGTCTTACAACACCAGGTTAAAGTCCAACAGGTTTGTTTCAAACACGAGCTTTCGGAGCACTGCTCCTTCCTCAGGTTGTCCATTCATCTGAGGAAGGAGCTGCGCTCCGAAAGCTCGTGTTTGAAACAAACCTGTTGGACTTTAACCTGGCGTTGTAAGACTTCTTACAATGATTTAATGATTAAGTTTTAACAATTTGGGCAGCACGGTGGCCTAGTGGTTAGCACAACCGCCTCACGGCGCTGAGGTCCCAGGTTCGATCCCGGCTCTGGGTCACTGTCCGTGTGGAGTTTGCACATTCTCCCCGTGTCTGCGTGGGTTTCGCTCCCACAATCCAAAAAAATGTGCAGAGTAGGTGGATTGGCCACGCTAAATTGCCCCTTAATTGGAAAACATAATTGGGTAATCTAAATTTATAAAAAAATAAAAAATAAATAAAAGGTCTTAACAATTTTCCAGAGACCCAGGTATGAATCTCATCAACGCAAAAGGTAAAATTTTAATTCACTGAAAGTCTAGTCGGCAGGGAGATGAGTTGGTGCCAACCCGGGGAACAGCAGCTCCGAGACGGTCAGTATCAATAACTCACCATGGTGATTCACGGTCTAGTCGGCAGGGAGGGAGGGAAGGGGGGGTTAATGCCAATCCGGGGAGGAGCAACTCCGGGACGGTCAGTATCAATAACTCGGTCCGGGGATTCACGGCCTAGTCGGCATGGAGGGGGGTTAGTGCCAACCCGGGGAGGAGCAGCTCCGGGACGGTCAGTATCAATAACTCACCCTGGGGATTCACGGCCTAGTCGGCAGGGAGGGGGGTTGGTGCCAACCCGGGGAGGAGCGGCTCCGGGACAGTCAGTATCAATAACTCACCCCCGGGACAGTGAGAGGGGAGAATGTTCAATGTTTCACATTCGGCTCTGGGGGTTCTAAACCCCGACACTGACCTCTCACCTGTCGCCTCACAATGCCCAGGCAATGATTGACGGAAGCACCGGACCAATAGGACGAGAGAGTGCGGGTCCGGAGGACCGGTCGGGATAGACTGGTCCTCCAATCAATCAGCGTGAACGAGGGGGCGGGACTGCGCTGAGTGAAACATGCGCAGTGTGATTAATGGCGATGCAGAAAAACGTTCGTTCTCGGATCCACAATCCGTGAAGGTGGGAATGGCAGGATGGAGGGAGAGATGCATCAGGCGGGTCGTCAAACACGCTTTGTGAACATGTTATTTACACAGAAAATCCGGAAAAATAACCAACCGGTGCCTCGGGATCTGAGCGGAGGCAGTAGCTTTGTTACAGACGAGACTTTGCGGCCGCCATCTTTATTTGGTACTGGCAGCTCTGCGCACGCGCATCCGCCATCTTTATTGGGGCACGAGCAGCAGAGCGCATGCTCAGTAGCCATCATTGTTGGGGGCAACATTTTTTAAACGTTTCTTCATGACAGAATGTCCAGCAGACTGCTTCACTCTGAGTTACAAATTCCTATTTATGGGGCAGAATATATGTCCAGGGTAGTGACAATAATTCGAATTTATATTGTGGCTTGAACACAATATAACTTTTAAGACTGTCAGAGAAACGTTACAAAATAGCAATTGACACTGAGCCACATGAGGAGGAAAGTGAATCGGAGATTTTAAGGAGGAAATTCCAGAAATTGAGGCCTTGGCAACTCAGTAATGGTGGAAAGATTAAAATCGGGAATGCTGAAGTGGCTGGAATTAAATGAGTGCAGAGATCTCAAAGGGGTGTGTGTGGAGGAGATTACAGGCGCCGGAATGTGGCAACTAGGGGCTTTTCACAGTAACTTCATTTGAAGCCTACTTGTGACAATAAGCGATTTTCATTTCAGTGTTTCTGAAACATTGAAAGCAACATTCTGGTTTAGTTAAAAAAAAAATCCTTTTTTTCCCCCAAAGTACCCAATTTGTTTTTCCAAATTTAGTGGGCCAATCCACCTACCCTCAACATCTTTTTTGGGTTGTGGGAGTGAGACCCACGCAGACACGGAGAATATGTACAAACTCCACATGGACAGTGACCTGGGGCCGGGATCGATCCTGGGTCCTCAGCGCCATGAGGCAGCATTGTAAACCACTGTACCCTAGCTTTCCTTTGTATTTGTTGGGATTTTGCTTTCTTTTACTTTGATTGGGTAGCACAGTGGTTAGCACAGTTACTTCACAACTCCAAGGTCCCAGGTTCGATTCCAGGCTTGGTCACTGTCTGTGTGGAGTCTGCACTTTCTCCCTTTGTCAGTCCAGAGATGTGCAGGTTAGGCGGATTGGCTATGAAAAATTGCCCTTGGTGTCCAAAAACGGTTAGGTTGAGTTAGGGGGATAGTGTGGGGTGCACTTTCCAGGGGCCACTGCAAACTTCTCCTTCTACACTGTAAATTCTATGATGATATTTGGGGAAACAAGAGAGGAAAGAATACGCTCTAGAAATTAATTATTTGTTCTGAATTTCCATCCTTGAATGAAAGTGGTACTGACACTGTCAACTCCTTTTACAGGGGATTGGACGGAGAGGATTTGACACGTTCATCAGGATCTGAATATCATCAGCCACTGAATGTGGAAGGAGAAATGTTTGTCTGTTCTCTTTCCGGGCAAGGATCTGAAACATCAGTGTGACTGGACAAGCACCAAGACCCATACAACACACACTCCAGTTCGACTGTTCCAGTGAACTGACTGTAGAAACATCAGTGTGACTGGAAAAGCACCGAGACCCACACAGCGCACACCCGAGTGAGAGTGTTCCAGTTACACAGCCTGAAAAAAAAATCACACCATTCACAGTGGGGAGAAACCGCATTTGTGTCTGCATGTGGACGAGGCTTCAACTGATATCCACCCTGTTTTTTTAAAAAGTTTGTTCATGGGATGTGGGCATCACTGCTTGTGGAGGCATTTATTGCCCATCCCTGAAGGCATTTGAGAGTCAACCACATTGCTATGGATCTGGAGTCACATGTAGGCCAGACCAGGTAAGGATGGCAGATTTCTTTCCCTGAAGGACATCAGTGAACCAGATGGGTTTTTACAACAAATGATAATGATTTCATGGACTTTTAATTCCAGATCTTTATTGAATTTAGATTTCACCATCTGCCGTGGTGGGATTCAAACCTGGGTCCCCAGAGCATTACCCTGGGTCTCTAGATTATTAGTCCAGTGACAATACGCCAACGTCACTGCCTTGGTACCACAAGGACGCCGGCAGCATGGGGAAACCGTGGAAATGTGGGGACTGTGGGAAGGAATTCAGATCCCCATCAGGGCTGGAAATTCATCGACGTAGTCACACCAGGGAGAGGACTTTCAACTGCTCTGACTGTGGGAAGAGCTATAGGAATGCTGGGGGTCTAATTAATCATCAACGTGTTCACACCAGAGAGAAGCTATTCACCTGCTCCACCTGTGGAAAGGAATTCACCTGGGAATCCAGTCTAACGACACACCAGCGATTTCACACTGGAGAGAAACCGTACAATTGCTCTCAGTGTGGGAAGAGCTTCCGGTGTTCATCCCACCTCACTGAACATCTACGGGTTCACACTGGGGAGAGACCATTCCACTGCTCTGAGTGCGGGCAGAGATTCACTTGCTCTTCCCATCTCACTCAGCACAAATTTGTCCACACTGGTGAGAGGCCGTTTGTCTGCTCCGTGTGTGGAAAGGGATTCATTAGATCAACATTCCTTCTTAGACACCAGCGTGTTCACGCTGAAGAGAAGGCATTCGCTTGCACTGAGTGTGGGAAGAGTTTCACTCATCCATCTAGTCTTCGGGATCACCAGCAAGTTCACATTGAAGAGAAAGCATTCATCTGCACTGAGTGTGGGAAGAGTTTCACTCATGCATGTAGTCTTCAGAATCACCAACGGGTTCACACTGGGGAGAAACCCTTTACCTGCGCTGAGTGTGGGAAGGGATTCGCTTTGAAATCGCAGCTTCGGTCACATAAACTTGTTCACACTAATGAGAGACCATTTCAATGTTCTGACTGTGAGAAGAGCTTTAAAAGCAGAAGGGATTTGATGAAACACCAGCGAATCCATTCTGGGGAGAAGCCGTTCATCTGCCCCGTGTGTGATAGAGGATTCACTGATCCATCCAATCGTCTGAAACACCAGAGAGTTCACATGTGATTACAGGGATTTGATATTAAACCCAGAACTTGAATCATGTTCATTCTGACAGTTCTGATTTATTTCCAATGATGTTAAACCCCAGCCCAGTTACAAGGATTAATAGAATGGACATCAATTGCATTAAGTCCAGTGTTCACCTCGATGAGTGAGTGATAGAATCTACCTTTTAGTATAAATTACCTTTTTAGTCTATAACAAGTGTAAAAGAATAAATGGCCCAAGATTTAAAACGGCTTCGTCAAATGATTTGTTAAAAAACCCAAATTGCAAACAGGACAGTAAAAATGCTGAATCGCATGAGAAACATCAAGATAAAGAAGCCACACAGACCAAGGACACATTTTGTTAATTTAAAGTTTCTGGGCAATGTTCCCAGAAACTTTTCATTCAACGGATAAGGCTCATAAAAAATACGTATTTCAATCACCCCATACCTAAATTTGGTGGACAGAAATCTCAATCGAATTAAATAATACTATAATTACTTTAACCCAATCACAACCAGAAAGGGGACAGACATTGGTGATAGCCATAACCTTAAAAAGTACTGCCGATTTTCAACAATTCATTCCAGAATCACCTTACTTAATTTCTGAAGCTACTTTCTGCACTTTCGCTTTGAACCGCCATTTTATTTATTTTCAACTTCTCTGCATTGTGTATTCAGTTAGAAGAAGTGATCAAGAGCTGTAGCTTGTATTGAATTCAACTCAGTGCTCTGTATTTGCTTAGACAAAACTAACTGTAAATACTCTGTATTTGCAAACTGACCTGTTCAAGAGACATCTGAAACTAACTGAATAAAAGACAAATTACTTCACGCATGAAGCTCAATTTCAAGTTCTGCAGAGTAATATATTAGTGCAGCGACACTTCAGATATATTAACCAAAGTACAGACCTATCAGTGAGGAGCTGCGGCGGGTGGTGGAGGTGAATAAGCGGTTCAGAGCCAATGTGCAGGACCTGGAGAACAGATCGAGAAGGCAAAACTTGAGAATTGTGGGGCTGCCCAAGGGGGTGGAGGGCCTGAGGCCGACTGAGTACTTTGTGAGGGTGTTTGAGGAGTTGACGGGAGAGGGGGAAGATCCCTCCCGCTACGAGTTGGACAGGGCTCAGGCCGAAGCCTCAAGCGAATGAGCCAATAAGGGCGGGTAAATTCTGCTTCCACAGCGACCACGTGAAGGAGAGGGTTTTGAGCTCGGCAAAGCAGAGGCGAGGTGTGGGAAGACGTTGACATGTGAATATACCAAGCAGAGCTGCAGAGAAGGCGGGTGGCCTTTGACGGGGAGAGGGCGGCATTGGCAGCGGAGTGAGATTCGGAGTGGTCTAACCTGCGAAGTTGAGAGTGACTCACAATTCAAGGGATTTTTATTTCAAGGCGGTGGAGGCCTTAGTTAAGGCTGAAGGACTGAGATGAGTGTTGGGATTTGGACATGGTTGGTGGGGACGGGGACAGCGTTTGTCTTCGGGAAGGCTTTCTGTTTGGGAGTTTTGTTTTCTGCATCTTGAATTGTTTGTTTCCATGAGTTTCGGGTTTTGCTTTTTCTTGATTCTGGGTGAGGTTCAGTACTGTTCTTTGTTTTAAGGAAGGTTACTGAGGAAGGGATGGGGAGGAGCGGGGGCTCTGGTGGGGTTCATCGCACAAGCTAACAAAGGTTGGCTAGTGAACGGGAGTTTGGTGTGGCAGGAGCCGTGGTTGTTGGAGCCTGGTCGAGCAGATTTCAATGGACCTGGGAGGGGTGAATGGTGGGAGGAGGGGATCGATACTGGGTGAGGTGACTCACCTGAAGAAGGAGCTGCGCTCCGAAAGCTCGTGTTTGAAACAAACCTGTTGTACTTTAACCTGGTGTTGTAAGACTTCTTACTGCAGTAGAACAATGGTTTGGCTTTAACAGGTCCATTGGGCATGGCCTCTGACAAGTACATGGGAGTTTTTTTATTGCTGAAACATCCGGCTGGGTCACTGTCTGTGCGGAGTCTGCACGTCCTCCCCGTGTGTGCGTGGTTTCCTCCGGGTGCTCCGGTTTCCTCCCACAGTCCAAAGATGTGCGGGTTAGGTGGATTGGCCATGCTAAATTGCCCATAGTGTCCTAAAAAGTAAGGTGGGGGGGGTTGTTGGGTTACGGGTACAGGGTGGATACGTGGGTTTAAGTAGGGTGATCATTGCTCGGCACAACATCGAGGGCCAAAGGGCCTGTTCTGTACAGTTCTATGTTCTATCCCAGTCAAGTGATAATTCTGAAGATTCAGGATATCAATACCTTTTCTTTGTAATTCCACAATTCACCCACTCTGAACACACCGGAATCCTCCCTTGGCCCTTTGTTATTAAAGTCAGTGCAGTAGGTGGGGTCTGGAGACATATTCAGTTAAACTCAATCAGGTTCTGACACTGCTAGCCAATATGATGAGCCAAATGGTTTCCCTCTGTGCATTATCATTCAACAAAACAATGAATATTCAGTATTATGAACAGGGAGAGAAATCAGTAACTGCAATTGAACCCAGCAAGAGTTAGCACCGGCAGGGTAGAGAGAGAAGAAACAGTAGAAAAGCTTTAAAACCTCGACATAGGCACACACAGAACTCTGACACATGTAACATAGATCATCAATTCATAATCATTTATGATTTTTGAAAATTAGTTGAGGTCAAATGGCAAAATTGTTATTTTGTATTCGTTGTTTGAGGTTTGAATGGTGCTGATATTACCCAACATCCATTGCGGCGGTGAATGTGCCCTATTCATTCCACAGGAGCCCAGTACGCAGGCGCAGTATTGTATCTGGAGCATGCGCACTGTCATCCTGCTCGAAGCTCTGCGAGCGCTGAAGGGGCTGTTTCCGCGGGTGAGCGGCGGTGGGAAGGAGGGAGGAATGGAGCCGGGAACCGGGGGGAAGGGAGGGAGCGGAGGCTTCATAAACACCCGGGAAAGGCCCTCGGCAGGAAGAGACCCTGCAGGCCCCGTGTTTGCAGCTGATGGGCTTTTATCCAGATTGGGCCCAGTTCCATTGTCCCCATCTTCGTTCAGCGGGGAGCAGAGCGCATGAGCGGCCATCTTGGTGCCGTCACGGAAAGTAGGAGGAGCTTCAGGGTTCTGGTGACCAGGAGAGAAAATGTTTGACTCATTGATTGAATGGTCCGGGAGAACGGGCGCCCTCTTCAGGGTGAGGGCGGGGGGAGGGGAATTGCTGCAAAGCGCATGTGCGCCCATCCCAATAACAGAAGAATAAGATTATCAGAATTATTAGCAGTAAGAGGCCATTCGGACAATTGTGGCTCATTTGATCATTGTCTTAACTCCATTTTCCTTCAGACAATGAACCTTCCTCACCTTTTACTCCCCTGCCAGTAAAAATGGTGTATAATGCAGCCTTGAATAAATTCAATGGCCACGCCTCCACTGCTCACTGGGCAGAGAATTCCACCGGCAACTGGCGCTCTGAGAGAAGCAATTTCTCCTCATTTCTGTCTTAGACACTGATTTTTAAACTTTCCTTGCAGTGGAAGATTCCCTGTTGAGGAGAAACATCCTTTCAGCACCTGTCAAGCACCCTCAGAATCCTCTCTGCTGCTGTAAGATTACCTTTCATTTATCTAAAATACAATCAGTATATGCACACCCTGGCCAACCTTTCCATCATAAAACAAACCCCTTCATGCCAGGAATCAGCTTAGTGACCCTTGTCTGAACTGCTTCCAATGTAAGTGTATCCCATAGTAATCCTAGGCCAGGAAATGGGGAGAGAGTTTTTATGAATTTATATCTTGGACTTTGGAAACTCCGTTTACAGGGAGATAGATGGGGAGGATTTACACACAGCAATCTGGGATAAAGAAAAAATGTTACTCTCTGACCACAATTGACACATGACTTTTGTAATCTCATTTTACAGGGAGTTAGAAGATTTGAAAACTGTGATTTTTCTCTGATTCCAGTGCTTCTGATATCTTTGCAGCTGCAGACTCCATAGGAGGTTTTACATTTGAAATCCGTGAAATTGTTCCAGAAGTGAGTATTATTGAGCATTCATCTATAATTTAGAGTTTTTAGAATTGTGCTTTGTTGTCTGTGCTCTGGTTTCTGGGCTCTGGGGCAGGTTTGTCTCCTTTACTGTGGATCTGAATTCAAGTTCACACATTGCTCTGTTTCAGCTCTGCCCTCCCTCATCACCTCTCTGCCATTGTTCAACTTCTGCCTCTAATAGGGTATTTATTTTAACCATGTTTAGTATTTTACTGTTATTTCTTCCAATGTGTCTGAATGAAGTTGTCACTGCAGCCCATCCCTTGGCTATGTGCTGCTGATTTACCATCTTTATCTTCCCATGGTCAGGAATTGTTTTTCCTGCACTCGAGATCATTTCTCTTCTGTCCATCAGCTGATATTAACCATCAAATTCTGCACCATATTTATTCCCTGGAATTGAAGATTTGAGATTAGTATCAGACCAGCCATGAACTTATTAAATGGTGGAGCAGACTTGATGGGCTGAATGACCGTCTCCTGCTCCTATTTCTTGGGATGTCACAATATCTTGGTCAAGATCAGGAAATGCTGAGTGTCGATCTGTTGATCAACATGAATTAGCAGCTTCAGGAGAATAGGGAGGGTGAATATGGAGTGAGAATGGACGGACCAAGAGAGAGAGAGTGTGAGTTTGTACAGATGCGTGCGTGGAAATTTACAGCTTTTGGGGAACGAGCGAGGAAAGCATGTTCCACTGCAACTAGAATTGTCTGTTCTGAATTTCTGAGCTGTACTGACCGTGATGACATTTGTAAACTCCTTTAACAGGATATTCAAAGGGGAAGATTTGCAGCAAGAAATCTCAAACCAAACTTCACATTGAGATCTAACAGAGACACTCGATTCGTTAGCACGGGGGAAACCATCGGCCGTTTTACCATCCGTGTGACTGGAAAAGCACCGAGACACACCATGGGGAAACCGTGGAAATGTGGGGATTGTGGGATGGAATTCATTTTCCCGTCTGTGCTGGAAACTCATCGACGTACTCACACCAGGGAGAGACTGTTCATTTGCTCTCAGTGTGGGAAGGGATTTACTGTTTCATCCAACCTGCTGACACAGCGGCGAGTTCGCACCGGGGAGACGCCATTCACCTGCTCAGTGTGTAGGCAAGGATTCATAGATTCATCCAACCTGCTGACACACCAGGGGGTTCACACTGAGGAGAAGCCACTCACCTGCTCAGTGGTTGAGAAGGGATTTACTAATTCATCCAACTTGCTGACACACCAGCGAGTTCACGCCGCAATGAGGCCATTCACCTGCAAAGTGTGCAGGAAGAGATTTATTAATTCATCCAACTTGGTAACACACCAGCGAATTCACACTGGGGAGAAGCCGTTTACCTGCTCTGTGTGTCGGAAGCGATTTGTTAATTCATCCAACTTGGTAACACACCAGCGACTTCACACTGGGGAGAGACCATTCACCTGCTCTGTGTGTCGGAAGGGATTTGTTAATTCATCCAACTTGGTAACACACCAGCGACTTCACACTGGGGAGCGACCATTCACCTGCTCTGTATGTCAGAAGGGATTTGTTAATTCATCCAACCTGCTCAGACACCAGCGAGTTCACACTAAGGAGAAGCCGTTTTCCTGCTCCGTGTGTGGGAAAGGATTCAGTAGTACATCCTACCTGCAGAAACACCAGCGAGTTCACAAGTAATTACAGGGGTTGGATTCTGCTGATCTTTGCTGCTCTTGATCACATCCAGGATTGAACCATGGTCATTATGACAGTGAGTGAAGTGGGAGATCAGAAAGTTTCTCTGTGGGCTGGCCAGTCTTCCAATGTTCACTCCAGTGTGCTGATACTCTTTGAGCGAGAGCACATTTCCACTGAAATGATCCACCGGAGCAGAAGTAATACATTACTTTTATCCTGGACAGTACATAGGAACATAAGAATTAGTAGAAGTACACAATTCTACCCTTCGAGCCAGCTCCGCTATTCAATCAGATCACGGCCAATCTGTTCCTCGCCTCAAATCCACCTCCCCATTTGTTCCTCATATCCCTTTAATCCATTTTTATAATCAGAAATCTATCTAGCTGCTTCTTGAAACCATTTAATGACTCAAATTCCACTGCACTATGGGGCAGCGAGTTCCACAAATTCACCCAGATCCCTCTGTCGAACGCACCTTGAATCTGCTTTCCATTCAGATAATTGTCCTTTCTATTTTTCAGACTAAATGGATAACCTGACACTTATCTACATTAAACTCCATCTGACAAATTTTGGCCCAATCTCCGAGACTACCTGTATCCGGTTATAAAATCTCCAGGACCTGATAATCTTCATCCCAAACTAGTTGAGGAAGTGGCTCTGGAAATAGGAGATCCAATGGTGGTCATTTTCCAATGTTCTTTCGACTCTGGAATTGTTCCTACAGATTGGAGGGTAGCGAATGTAATCCCGCTATTCAAAAAGGGAGGTAGAGAGAAAACAGGGAACTATAGACCAGTGAGCCTGACATCAGTAGGAGGGAAGTTGCTGGAGTCCATTATCAAGGACTTCATAGCACAGCATTTGGAAAGCAGTGGTGTAATCGGACAAAGTCAGCATGGATTTACAAAAGGTAGCGTGCTCTTTCCAAGAGCCAGTGCTGACTCGATGGGCTGAATGGCCTCCTTTTGCACTGTAAATTCTATGATACTCAACAGACAAATACACAAACTTCAAGATATGCCGAGAAAGAAGAATAGAAAAGAAGTGGGCCGCACTTACTCCTGGGACTCCGAGGCTTCGCAGGACTCGGCGGGCTGCAAGATGGCGGGGGCGAGTCCTCCTTCTCCAACGCTGAACACGCTGCCAACAGCAGCCACATTGGATCGGCTGAATTAGGAAAACACCATCAGGCTTTGGCAGAGGAGCTGTTGCTGTCAGTGGATGAATCTTGCTCATATATCCGTGAAAATCGAAAATATGGGCAAAATTCTAGAAGCACCTGGGCCCCAGTTAAAAATACGGTGTATCTGTAAAATCTCAGACACTTTCGAACTGTGTATTAGTCAAAGGTTTTATCCAAATGTCTTTATTGTCGAGGCAAACAAAAGACAACACAATATAAAATCAAACCAACTTTATTAAACAACAATATTTAACCTTAAATTAACCCAATAACATTTACCAAAGATTCCCAAGATTGGTTTTACTACCCGTAAAGATGACTCCGGTTGAGACGTGGGTTTGATTCTCTGAATCTTTCAGGTCCGTCGTTGTGAAGGTGGGTCTCACAAGCTGCTTCCTTCCACCTCTGGTCAGACATCTCAATTGCCTCTGCGGGGAGTCTTCACCACTGGTGTGTTTTGGGGCATCTACCTTTATCCCTCTCCCTCCCCACCTTTCCAGAAACATCTCTGGCTTCTGGCCAATGAGGTCTCTGGAGGGTGTCCCAACACCCAATGGTGTGACAGGACACCGGGGTCCGCCCCCAGGTATCCATCTCCGGTGGTGCTGCTGCACAGAACTTGTTGCCACATAAGCTAATGGCAGGGACTCTGGGTGCCCGAGAGTCTGGCTCGGTCTGGGCTACCCCAAACAAATCGGTGTGTATCAAAGTGTGTCTAACAGGAAACAAAGAGTGGGAATAAATGAGTGCTATTCTGGCTGGCAATCAGTGACGAGTGGTGTGCCTCAGGGATCGGTGTTGGGGCCTCAGGGATCGGTGTTGGGACCACAATTATTTACAATTTATATAGACGATTTGGAGTTGGGAACTACGTGTAAGGTATCCACGTTTGCAGATGACACGAAGGTGTGTGGCAGAGCAAAGTGTACTGAGTACTGTAAAACCTTACAGAGGAACATTGACACATTGAGTGAGTGGGCAAAGGTCTGGCAGATGGAGTATAATGTCAATAAGTGTGAAGTCATGCATTTTGGTAGGAGTAACAATAGAACGGATTATTACTTAAATGGTAAAAAGTTGCAGCTGCTATGCAGAGGGACCTGGGTGTACTTGTGCATGAGTCAGAGAAGGTTGGTCTGCAGGTGCAACAAGTAATTAGGAAGGCAAATGGAATTTTGTCCTTCATTGCGAAGGGGATTGAGTTTAAAAGTAGAGAGGTAATGTTGCAGTTGTATAAGGTGCTGGTGAGGCCACACCTGGAGTACTGTGTGCAGTTTTGGTCTCCACACTTGAGAAAGGATGTGCCAGCACTAGAGGGGCTGCAGAGGAGGTTCACTAGGCTGATTCCGGAGTTGACGGGGTTATCGTATGAGGAGAGGCTGAGTAGATTGGGATTATATTCACTGGAATTCAGAAGGTTGAGGGGGAATCTAATCGAAACATATAAAATTTTGATGGGAATGGATAAGATAGAAGTAGAAAGGATGTTTCCACTGGTAGGTGAAAGTAGGACAAGAGGGCATAGCCTCAAGATTAGGGGGAGCAGATTTAGGACAGAATCAAGGAGGAACTTCTTCACTCAGAGGGTGGTTAAAGTATGGAATTCCCTACCGAAAGGAGTAGTAGCCGCTACTTCATTGAATATATTTAAAGATAGGGTCGATGTTTTTTTGAAAAATAAAGGAATTACGGGATATGGCGAGAATGCGGGTAAGTGGTTCTGAGACCAGGAAAAGATCAGCCGTGATCTTATAGAATGGCGGAGCTCGAAGGGCCGGACGGTCTACTTCTGCTCCTAGTTCTTATGTTCTTATGTAAAGGATCTATGGTATCCTGATGTTTATCGACAGGGCAGCTCCAGACACGTTCTGGCAGTTTGTCTGTGGGTTGCGTATTTGACTTTGGCCAAGTCCGAATTCCCGTCAGCCTGCGAGAGGTTTGGACTGTAGATTAATTTGGAGTGATCAATTCTTTAATTTAAGATATCCAATTTAATCGGGATCAAAACTAGGCCCTGTCAAGTTTCCACAATGGAAATTGCCTTATCTGATCACAGCGATTGGATTTCTTCATTAGAAACCAGTCTATCATCAGTGGTGGGAATTAATAACAGTCTAAGGGCTAAATTGAATGACTTAGAAAACACCCTGATCATGAGTCTGACTGAGGGGGTGGAGGGCAAACCCCCCACGGAATATTTCACCAACGTGATTTTCAAAATGGTGGGCAAACATGTGCTCGCGCCCCCTTCCCCGGAACTGGATTGTGCATATTGCTCATTGCGACTGAGACCGCGTGCTGGGGAACCCCCGCGTGCAGTTATTGTTCAGTTTCATCATTTTAAGAAGGAGGCAGCAGGGTAGCATGGTGGTTAGCATAAATGCTTCACAGCTCCAGGGTCCCAGGTTCGATTCCCGGCTGGGTCACTGTCTGTGTGGAGTCTGCACGTCCTCCCCCTGTGTGCGTGGGTTTCCTCCGGGTGCTCCGGTTTCCTCCCACAGTCCAAAGATGTGCGGGTTAGGTGGATTGGCCATGCTAAATTGCCCGTAGTGTCCTAATAAAAGTAAGGTTAAGTGGGGGGTTGTTCGGTTACAGGTATAGGGTGGATCCGTGGGTTTGAGTAGGGTGATCATGGCTCGGCACAACATTGAGGGCCGAAGGGCCTGTTCTGTGCTGTACTGTTCTATGTTCTATGAGGAACAGGTCCTTCACTGGGCCACGGAGCACCAGGAAGGCCTCTCCGTTCGGTTATACCAGGACGTAAGTGCGGACCTGGTGAACAAAAGGGTGAACGGGGTGAAAAATGTTTTACATGAAAAGAGTAGTCAGTTTGGCTTGATCTATCCAACCCCCTCATTGTGTGTGTCGGGGAAATGGATCGCTTCTTCAACTCTCCTGAAGAGGCAAATTAATTTGTTCAGAATCTCAATTAGAACTCTGTTTGATTCTCCTGATTGGAGTTATTCTGTGTTGTGACGTTCGGAAGTTCTTAACTGTGTCTGGCTATATCAGAGTTACTGTGTTTTGAGGTTCAGGAGTTTTACATTGTATAAAATTTAGGTATGAAGTTATTGTTGGATTTTACACGTGTTGTACTTTTTCTTCTTCGCACTCTGGTTGCATTGTGAATTATATCTGTGTAAGAGTTTTTCTTTGAGTCTATGGTTGAGTGGAGACCCTCCCAGCTCAGGATGAGGTTAGCTGATGGGAGGGACGGCGAGGTGCTGACGGGAGGGACGGCGAGGTGCAGACGGGAGGGACGGCGAGGTGCTGACGGGAGGGACGGCGAGGCGCTGACGGGAGGGACGGCGAGGTGCTGACGGGAGGGACGGCGAGGTGCTGACGGGAGGGACGGCGAGGTGCTGACGGGAGGGACGGCGAGGTGCTGACGGGAGGGACGGCGAGGTGCTGACGGGAGGGACGGCGAGGTGCTGACGGGATGGACGGCGAGGCGCTGACGGGAGGGACGGCGAGGTGCTGACGGGAGGGACGGCGAGGTGCTGACGGGAGGCACGGCGAGGCGCTGACGGGGAGGGACGGCGAGGTGCTGACGGGAGGGACGGCGAGGCGCTGACGGGAGGGAAGGCGAGGTGCAGACGGGAGGGACGGCGAGGTGCTGACGGGAGGGACGGCGAGGTGCTGAAGGGAGGGACGGCGAGGCGCTGACGGGAGGGACGGCGAGGTGCTGACGGGAGGGACGGCGAGGCGCTGACGGGAGGGAAGGCGAGGTGCAGACGGGAGGGACGGCGAGGTGCTGACGGGAGGGACGGCGAGGTGCTGACGGCGAGGTGCTGACGGGAGGGACGGTGAGGTGCTGACGGGAGGGGCGGCGAGGTGCTGACGGGAGGGACGGCGAGGGGCTGACGGGAGGGGCGGCGAGGCGCTGACGGGAGGGACGGCGAGGCGCTGACGGGAGGGACGGCGAGGTGCTGACGGGAGGGACGGCGAGGTGCTGATGGAGGGACGGCGAGGCTGCTGACGGGAGGGACGGCGAGGTGCTGACGGGAGGGACGGCGAGGTGCTGACGGGAGGGACGGCGAGGCGCTGACGGGAGGGACGGCGAGGTGCTGACGGGAGGGACGGCGAGGTGCTGACGGGAGGGACGGCGAGGTGCTGACGGGAGGGACGGCGAGGTGCTGAGGCGGGCTGACGGGAGGGACGGCGAGGTGCTGACGGGAGGACGGCGAGGGCTGACGGGAGGGACGGCGAGGTGCTGACGGAGGGACGGCGAGGGGCTGAGGGAGGGACGGCGAGGTGCTGACGGGAGGGACGGCGAGGTGCTGACGGGAGGGACGGCGAGGTGCTGACGGGAGGGACGGCGAGGTGCTGACGGGAGGGACGGCGAGGTGCTGACGGGAGGGACGGCGAGGTGCTGACGGGAGGGACGGCGAGGTGCTGACGGGAGGGACTGCGAGGTGCTGATGGGAGGGACTGCGAGGTGCTGCAGCTCCTCGTCCCAAACACCGTGTGAATAGGAGCTCAGAATATTGTTGTGGTCGGATTATGATGTGTAGAGATTTAGAGATAAGGGATTGTTGGGGAATATTACTGTTAGGTGTTGTTGGGTTAGGGAGGGATGGGGAGGGTGTTAGTTGTTTGACGGTGTCGCAACTCTGTGTCTGTCTGGCCATTGGGCCGGGCTTGGTTGACGTCCTGGATGGATCTCCTCACCTTTGGCTTGTCAAGATCCCTTGCTTGATATTCTTCAGAAGTTATGGCTGACCCCGATGTAGGAATTAATGGGAGATCTCCACTTGGCCTTGTAACCTGGAATGTTTGGGGTAAATGGTCCAGTGAAGCAGGCTGGGGTTTCTGCTCATCTCAACGGTCTAAACTCGGGTGTCGTATTCTACAGGTAACCCATCTGTGTGTGAATGTCCAGATAAGGCTTCACAGATATTGGGTGGGACAAGTCTTTCATTCCGGCTATAACGGTTGGGCTAGAAGCACGGCAATACTAATCCATAAATAGGACAATTTACCCCCTCTCGGATTATGGACAATCCCAATGGTCGCTATATTATTGTCTGTGGTTCACGGGAAAACACTCCGGTTATTTTCATAAACATTTCTGCCCCCAGCTGGGATGATCCAAATTTTGGAAATTCTTCGGTGAACCTCCTCCCTGACTTATATTCACATCGATGATTTTAGGAGGTGACCTGAACTGGGCCTTGGACTCGAAATTGAACCGTTCCATGTCTAAATCTCTGAGCCCATCTGGGATGTCCAGGGCACTGCCCTCATTTATGGGATGGATTGGTGGGGTGGGGGGCGGGGGTGTCCATGGCCTTTTCTGCATCCAAACAGGAAAGAATTTTCCTTTTTTTCTCATGTTGACCGTGCCTATTCCCGAATTGACGTTTTGATTGTTAAGTCCCTCCTCCCTTCAGTGGTGACAGCCGAATACTCGGCGATTGTCATCTATGATCATGACCCTCATTTTGTTGATTTTCGTTTTGATTTTGCTCCTTCCAAACACCCACCTTGGAGACCAGACGCCACTTTGATGTCTGATGATAAATTTTGTGGGCATTTGTCTGCTGCCATTGCAGACTTTATTAACCTCAACAAAACAGAGTCAATATCTCCTTCGACACTCTGGGAAACCCTAAAGGCCGTCATAAGGGGGGAGATTATCTCATATCAGGCTCACATCATGAAAACGGAGAGAGTGGAACGACAAAGGCTGGTGGACTCCATCTTGAAAGTTGACCGTCAATACTCACTTGCCCCAACGGCAGATCGACTGATTCACAGAACAAATTTACAGCTCCAATTTGAATTGATATCTACGGATAAGGCCTACATCAGTTACGACGTTCCAGGGCACCGTCTATGAACATGGGGAGGAGGCGGGGAGTCTTCCTGCACATCAACTCGAGGCAGACTGCCTCTCGAGAAACCCCTTTGGTTTGGAACAAGGAAGGTAACTTGGTTTCAGCTCCTCTCCAGGTCAATGCGGCTTTCAGCTCGTATTACCATGAGCTGTCTGAGTCAGAGCTTCTCCAAACACTTCAGGTGTGAAGAGTTTTCTAGATGGTCTGCACATCCCGACCATAGAGGAAAGCAGGAGTCGGGAATTGGACTCCCCGTTATTCCCAGAAGAAACACTGAAATGTACTGGTGGCTGCAATCTGGCAGAAAGGACCCAGCAGAGTGTGGGTCAAACCGACCCATTTCACTTCTTAACACAGATGTTAAACTGTTGGCTCAGGTCCTGGCTTCCCAAATGGAGCCCAGTGTCCCAGTTATAGTGTCTGAGGATCGGACAGGCTTTATTAAAGGCTGACGTGTGTCTGCCAATGTCCGACACTTCTCTTAAACATTGTCCTTTTCGCCGCCGCTGCTCTGGAACCTGAAGTCATCGTATCTTTGGATGCAGAGAAAGTATTGGATAGGGTGGAATGGAACTACCTCGGGAATATTTAGTTTTGGCCCTAACTGTACCTCTGGCCCCTAAAGCCAACATCTGTACAAATACGGTATCTTTATAATACTTTCCATGAGGCAGAACAATAGACAGAGCTGTTGCCTTTCCCCGCTGCTCTTTGCATTTGCTATTGAATCTCTGTCGATAGGGTTGAGGTCATCTGGGTATCACTCTATGCCGATGATCTACTTCTGTATATTTCAGTCCCTCTGTAGATAACATAATGAGGATACTTGCAACATTCGGCACCATGCTATCTACTGGGTTTCCTTTTTTTTGATAGGATATAATAGATTTTACAGGTGGCCCTAGAACCTGGCCCCCTGGCAGCAATATTTGGAGTCTCGGACTTACCGACTCCATTCGGGGGTTGGGGCCGATGTTCTCACCTTTGCTTCTTTGATAGGAGGTGAATATTTCTCAGTTAGAGATCTCCCACTCCACCTAAAGCATCCGCATGGTTGGAGAATATGATATCGTTCCGATATCTGGAGAAGACCAAATATACCATTCGGGGCTCAGAGGGGAGGTTCTACCAGAGGTGGCTGCCATTCATGTCAATCTTTAAAGAACTGGACACGGTCGAGGGTTAAGGGGGGTTAGGGTAAAATGGGGATAGTTTGATTGTTGTTATAAAGACCTATGTATGTGACTTTTCTGAATCTTTACCTCTATATTCTGCATACTTGTCTGTTGATATTGTTGTTATTGTTCATCTTTGGAAATTCAATAAATATATTTTTCAAAAACGAAGTACTTTGTATCTGTGTTCACCAGGGAGAAGGACATGATGGATGTTGAGGTCAGGGATAGGTGTGTGAACTCTCTTGAGAACGTCAACATATCAAAGGAGGAAGTGTCGAGTTTCCTAAATTGCATTAAGGTAGACATCCGGGGCCGGATGGGATCTATCCCAGGTCACTGTGGGAGGCAAGGGGAGAAATAGCTGGGACCTTAACAGATATTTTCACATCCTCTTTGACCACAGGAAAGGTTCCAGAGGATTGGAGAATCGCCACTGTTGTTCCCTTGTTCAAGAAAGGAAGCAGGGAGGATCCAGCAAATTATAGGCTGGAGAGCCTGAAATCAGTGGTGGGGAAGCTTTTGGAAAAGATACTCGGGGACAAAATATGTGCACATTTGGAGGAAAATGGACTTATTAGTAACAGGCAGCATGGTTTTGTACGGGGAACATCACGTCTCCCTAATTTGATTAAGTTTATTGAAGAGGTGACGAAGAATATGAATGGAGTGGCTGTGGATGTAGTTTATATGGACTTTAGTAAGGCATTTGACAAGGCTACATGGCAGACTGGTACAAAAACTAAAATCACATGACATTCGGGGTGGGCTGGCTGGATGGATACAGAACTGGCTCGGTTATAGAAGACAGAGTCGCAGTGGAAGGGTGTTTTTCAGAATGGAGATCTGTAGCTAGTGGTGTTCCACAGGGATCAGTGCTGGGACCTCTGTTCTTCGTAGTGTATATAAATGATCTGGAGGAAAATGTGGGTGGTCTGATTAGTAAGTTTGCGGATGGCACAAAGATTGGCGGAGGTGCTGATAGTGCCAAGGATTGTCAGAGGATACAACAGGATATAGATAGATTGGAGACTTGGGCACAGAAATGGCAGATGGAGATTAATCTGGACAAAAGCGAGATGATGAGTTTTGGAGGATCAAATCTAGGTATGAATGATACTGTTCTCTGGCAGAACCCTTAGGAACACTAACATACAGAGGGATCTGGGCGTGCAGGTCCACAGTTCCCTAAAAGTGTCAACACAAGCGGCCAAAGTGATTAAGAAGGCATATGGCATGCTTGCCTCATCAGCCAGGGCATTGAGTACAGGAGTTAGGAAATCATGGTGCAGCTATATAAAACCTTGGTTAGGCTGCATTTGCAGTATTGCCTGCAGTTCTGGTCACCACATTATCAGAAGGACGTGAAAGCTTTGGAGAGAGTACAAAGATGTTTCACCAGGATGTTGCCTGGTCTCAAGGGTGTTGGCCACGAGGAGAGGTTGCATAAACTAAGATGGTTTTCACTGGAAAGACGGAGGCTGAGGGGTGACCTGATCGAGGTCTACAAAATTATGAGAGGCATAGACGGGGTGGATAGTCAAAGGCTTTTTGCAAGGATGGAAGTGTCAATTACAAGGGGGGCACAGGTTCAAGATGAGAGAGGGAATGTTTAAGGGAGATGTGCGGGATAGGTTTTCACACAAGAGTGGTGGGTGCCTGGAACGCGCTGCCAGAGTATGTGGTGGAAACAGGCACATTAGCAACATTTAAGAGGCATCTGGATGGGTACATGAATGGGGATTAAATCGAGGGATAGGGACTGAATAAGGGCAGAAGGGTTTTGATGCTTTTCCAGTTACGCTGATGTTTTAAATGGTGTCTCACAGGCAGAACACAAACATTTCTCCTTCCGAATCCAAAGACTGATGATATTCGAGCCGTGGGAACTGAATGACTCTTTCAGATCAGATTATGCTGTGATGTTCCATTTGAGCTTCCTCCCTGTAAATCCACCCATTCTTTCTTTATAGAAATTTAGAGTACCCAATTCTTTTTTTCCAATTAAGGGGCAATTTGGCGTGGCCAATTCGCCTACTTTGCACATCTTTGGGTTGTGCGGGTGAGACCCACATGGACACGAGGAGAAAGTGTCTCCACACGGACAGTGACCCGGGCTAGGATCATAGGGGCTGGTTTAGCACAGGGCTAAATCGCTGCCTTTTAAAGCAGACCAAGGCAGGCCAGCAGCACGGTTCAATTCCCGTACCAGCCTCCCCAAACAGGTACCGGAATGAAAATGAAATGAAATGTGGCGACTAGGGGCTTTTCACGGTAACTTCATTGAAGCCTACTCGTGACAATAAGCGATTTTTCATTTCATTTCCTGTACTTTCCTGTTTGGATATATCTGGTTGCGTAAACAATGTCCCCGACTGATCTGTGTTCTGACAGCTCCTGCAGACAGTGTCCATCCACTCAACTCTGGCAGCACCTCATCCACCACTTGCACGGACTCCCAGGGCAGGCTTTTCATCAGGAGAGTTGGTCAGCCCAACAAGCCGATTACATTATCTTCATGATTCCTTTCCTTATTCACAATTTCCTCCCTCCCTGCACTCTGACTGGCTTCAGTTCTCAGGCCCCTCTTGCAGCGTGATAATAACATCAATGAATCAATTATTTTCTCTCCTGGTCACTGGGACCCTGAAGCCCATCCAGTCACTGTTCCTTTACCAAGATGGCCGCACGTGAAGCAAACAAGCTCTGGGAGGTTCTGACCAACCAAGTGACATGTCGGATCTTAATGTGATATTTGGTTTATGTTTCCAGTCTGAAAATCCTCTCTTAATGTCCTGTAAAGCAGTTTACAAAGGTCACACTATCAGTACAGGATAGATACAGGATAGCAGATGAGGAATATATCAGCTATGATAGAATGGCGGAGCAGACGCGATGAGCCAAATTGCTTAATTCTGCTCCTGTATCTTATGAAGTTATGACTGTACACAGAACAATACTCTTCACTGTACCGCAGTACATGTGACAATGAAACAAATACAATACAAACAAGTCTTGTTTAACCCATCCCCTGGGCTCACTTTCCTTTTAAGAAGTACCAAAGGTTGAAATTTCCCATTTTCTTTTCCTATAGTTGTGATCCTCCTGATCTCTGTAATCTCCTCCACACCCCTTCAAGATCTCTGCACTTAGGACAGCACGGTGGCGCAGTGGGTTAGCCCTGCTGCCTCACAGCGCCGAGGTCCCAGGTTCGATCCCGGCTCTGGGTCACTGTCCGTGTGGAGTTTGCACATTCTCCCCGTGTTTCCGTGGGTTTCACCCCCACAGTCCAAAGATATGCAGGGTAGGTAGATTGGCCACACTAATGTGCCCCTTAACCATTACTGACCTTTTATCATTTGACTGGGCCACAAGCTCTGGAATTTCCTCCTTAAAAATCTCCAACTCTCTCACTCACTTTCCTCCATTAAGATTATCCTTAAAATCTAATATCTCCTCTTGTGGCTCACTGTCAATTGGTATTTTGTAACGTTTCTCTGAAATGTCTGAAAAAGCTTTATTCTGTCAAAATAAATCTGAATTATTGTCACAGCCCTGGAGATGTATCATTGTTCTGACTCATAAATAGGAATTTGTAACTCAGAGTTGAAATAGTCTGTAATGATGAAACATTTGAAAAATGTTGCCCTCAACAATGATGGCGACTGAGCCTGAACTCCGCTGTTGCTGCCCCCAATACAAATGGTGGGTGCGCGTGCGCACTGCTGCTGGTGCCCAAATAAAGTTGATGAGCGCGCATGCGCGAGCGCGCGATGGCGATGGCGGCCCCATTGTCCCGTCTGTGAGAAAGCTGCAGGCTCTGCTCAGGGCCACCGGTACCGGTAAGTTATTTTTATGGGTTTTTGGTTTACATAACATATTTAGGAAGTGTGTCCAAGGACGCGCCTGATTCATCTCTCCCTCGGTCCCGCCATTCCCACCTTGACGGATTATGGATCCGAGAAAGAATTTTCTCTGCGCCGCCATTAATCGCACTGCGCATGCTTCACTCGGCCCAGTCCCCCCCCCCCTCATTCACTCCGATTGGTTGGAGAACTGTCCGGTCATCCGAATCCGCCCCCTGAACCCTATTGGTTAGGAGTTGCCGTCGATCATTGCCCTGGCATTGTGAGGTCTCAGGTGAGAGGTCAGTGTTGGGGGGCGGGGTTTACAAACCCCAGTGCGGCCCCAGAGCCGAATGTGAAATAATTAACATTTTCCACTCACTGTCCGTCACTTCCGGCTTCTCTCCACAAACAACCTCATAGAGACCAGGGGGGGAGACACCGACCCAGTGACAATGTCACTGCATTAGTCACCCAGAGAGACAGGAAAAGATGACTCCATTCTCACTCCACAGTGTAAATACTTCCCACTTTCTCTGTCTTTTAGCTATGACAAAGGGTCGAAACGTTCGCTCTTTTCTTTCCCTACAGATGCTGCCAGAGCTGCTGAGATTTTCCAGCATTTTCTCTTTGGTTGCAGGTCATATTTGTTGTGACTTCCTGGACAGGAAGCTGTGAGCATGGATCTGTCAATCAGCCAGAATTAGCATTTTCAGGAGAATAGGGAGGGTGAATTGCGTCGTAGTGTGGTGACTCGGGGATTTTCACAGTAACTTCATTGCAGCGTTAATGTCACTTGTGACACTAATAAAGATTATTATTATTAGATACAGCAGAATAAGAATAGAGGGCGAGAAGCAGCACGGTGGCACAGTGGTTGGCATTGCAGCCTCAACAGCGCCAATGTCCCAGATTCGATCTTGGCTCTGGGTCACTGTCCATGTGGAGTTTGCACATTCTCCCCGCGTTTGTGTAGTTTTTGCCCCCACAATCCAAAGATGTGCAGGGTAGGTGGATTGGCCATGCTAAATTTCCCGTTAATTGGAAAAAAATGAATTGGGTACTTTAAATTTATTTAAAAAAAGAGAATGGAGGAAGTGTGTGGGATGGCGATTTGCAGCTTTGGGGAATAAGAGAGGAAAAAATATGACATAGAAACTAGAATTGTCTGTTCTGAGTTTCTATCCTGTACTGACAGTGATGAATTTTGTAAAATGTTTTTACAGGATATTAGACGAGGAGGAATTACTGACAGAAATCTCAAACGTCACATCTCAATCTGATAGTCACTCCCTTCCTTGGAACCTGAATATCCTCAAACTATGATTGTGGAATGACATATGTTTGCCCAAACTGTCAACCAAAGATTTCAAACATCTGTGTGACTGGAAAAGCACGGAGACTCACACAACACACACCTGAGTCAGAGTGTTCCAGTGAACTGACTGTGGAAACATCAGTGTAACTGGAAAAGCACCGAGACCCACACAACACACACCCGAGTGAGAGTGTTCCAGTGCTGGGGCTCTTTAGCACAGGGCTAAATTGCTGGCTTTGAAAGCAGACCAAGGCAGGTTCGATTCCTGTAACAGCCTTCCTGAACAGTCACTGGAATGTGGCGACTAGAGGCTTTTCACAGTAACTTCATTTGAAGCCTACTTGTGACAATAAGCGACTTTTATTTTCATTTCAACTGACTGTGTAAAGAGCTTTAACCAGTTACACAGCCTGAAAAACATAACAACATTCAGAGCGGGGAGGGACCGTACCCGTGTTGTGTCTGTAGACGAGGCTTCAACTGATTGTCCAGCTGGAGAGACACGAGGGGACCCAAAAATGGAGAAACCGTGCAAATGTGGGGACTGTGGGAAGGGATACCAATTCCCATCTGAGCTGGAGACTCATCGACGCAGTCACACTGGGGAGAGGCCATTCACCTGCACTCAGTGTGGGAAGGGATTCACTCAGTTATCCAACCTGCAGACACACCAGCGAGTTCACACTGGGGAGAGGCCGTTCACCTGCTCTCAGTGTGGGAAAGGATTTACCCAGTTATTCCATCTGCAGATACACCAGCGAGTTCACACTGGGGAGAAGCCGTTCACTTGCTCTCAGTGTGGGAAAAGATTCACTGTATTATCCAGTCTGCAGTCACACCAGCGTGTTCACACTGGGGAGAGGCCGTTCACCTGCTCTCAGTGTGGGAAAGGATTCTGTGATTCGTCCCAGCTATTGAGACACCAGCAAGTTCACACTGGGGAGAGGCCGTTCACCTGCTCTCAGTGTGGGAAAGGTTTTTGTAATTTGTCCCACCAATTGAGACACCAGCGAATTCACACCGGGGAGAGGCCATTTACCTGCTCCCAATGTGGGAAACGATTCCGTGATTCATCTCATCTGTTGAGCCACCAGCAAGGTCACACTGGGGAGAGGCCATTCACCTGCTCTCAGTGTGGGAAAGGATTTAATCAATTATCTCACCTGCGGACACACCGGCGAGTTCACACTGGGGAGAAGCCATTCACCTGCTCTCAGTGTGGGAAAGGATTTACTCAGTTATCCACCCTGCAGATACACCAGCGAGTTCACACTGGGGAGAAGCCGTTCACCTGCTCTCAGTGTGGGAAGGGATTTACTCGGTTATCTATCCTGCGGACACACCAGCAAATTCACACTGGGAACACACCGTCCACCTCTCAATGTGAGACGGGATTGTCTGTTTCCTCGGACCTGTTGTGACACCAACAATTTCACAATTGATTACAGGGGTTGGATTCTGCTGTTATTGTTTCTGCTCTACACCCAGGACTGCATTTTGTTCATTCTGACAGGTGGTCAGTGGGGATGGTCGAAGGGTTTCTTTCTGCTAGACTGGCCGGTCTCACTACTTTGCCTCCAGTGGGCTGATGCTCTTTGAGCTTTGTTGCTAATACCTGGCTTCAAATTGCACAAGGATCACAGAGTGAAAGGCGGTTTGGAAGTTTGAAGATATTTAGTTTCCATTTCTGTTTGAAACCCCCCCAAAGTGTACCACGTTGCCATGGAGATGGGCCCTGGTGTTTACATGGTTCTTTTGTTTAAATTATCTGGGTGTTCCTCACAGAAGGAAACTATCAGGTTATGAGGGGAAGGTTGTCTGAGGTGGACTGGGAAACGGATTGGTACAGGGAACACCGAATATTTAAGGAATTATTACTTATTTATCAGGGGGTCGGTTAGCTCAGTTGGCTGGACGACTGGTTGGTGATGCAGAGCAAGGTCAACAGTGAGGATTCAACTCCCGTACTGGCTGAGTTTATTCATGAAGGCCCGGCCTTCTCAACCAGGCCCCTCGCCTGAGGTGTGCTGACCCTCGGGTTAAATCGCCTCCAGTCAGCTCTCTCTGTGTCAAAGGGGAGAGCAGCCTATGGTCCTCTGGAATTTTTGCAACTTTTATTCACATATATACAACAAATATAGATTCCTTTAAGGAATAAAAATCCACCAGGAAAAGTAATGGAACCGTGGCGAACAAGAAAAGTTAAAAGATTCCATGAGATCCGTTAGAATTCAGCAAAGGAGGATCAAGAAACTGATGAGAGCAAACTGATGAGAAACATAAAAACCGACTGGAAAAGCTTTGACAAAAATGTGAAAAGGAAAAGATTAGCAAAGACCAATGTGGGTCCATTCCAGGCAGAGTCAGGAGAGTTTATAATGGGGAGTAAGGAAATGGCAGAGAAACTGAACAATGTGTGTCTGTCTTCACAGAGGAAGATACAGAAATTGTCCCCAAAACACCAGAGAACGAAGGGACTGGCAGAGATTAGTATTGGTGAAAAAGTAGTACTGGAGAAATTAATGGGGTTGGAAGTGAATAAATCCCCAAAAGCTGATGATCTGCATCCCAGAGTGTTGAACAAGGTGGCTGTAGAGATCTCTATTCCTCATTCTAAATTCTCCTGACTCTATCTGGAATGGACAAATCCTTTGTCTGAGCCAAACGTTTCCTTTTTACGTAGTCATAGAAATGTTTACAATCCATTTTTATGTATTTTGCTAGTTCACATTCTGTTCTATTCTCCCTTTGTTTCTCGGTGTCTTGGTTGAAGAACGGAAGTAAATCCTCGGGAATGAATCATCACTTTGGACAGGTTCTGAAACAATTAAGTTTTGCCTTCCAGGAAAGAGTAGCTATAATCGTGGAGTGTGATTTTAGATTGTTCAAAAGGGCAAAGTTCTATTTTATAGTTTACTGTGTAGGTTTCTGAGTTAAAATAGCTTCTAGTTTGTTGTATAAAAAGTCATAAAACTTGAAGTCTTGTTGTGTGTTCTTTTAATTTGTTGACTGGGAATTTGATTTTTTATAAGAAGTTGCTGACCTTTATAGGGGTCCTAATCCACAAGTTTTGTCTTCCTATTTGAGCCTCGGGCACCTTTCTGTCTCTATTGCTCGTGTCACTGACAGCCAGGTGATGGAGCTGAGGGCTGAATTTAGCTGAGGATAACGGCCTGTCCCCAGTTGGGAAACTGCAATGGGCGTCGCTAATAGAGACAGGAAGGTGCTGGAGGACTGACAGGGAACTGGACATCCGACCAATCAGGGTTCAGGGGCGAGGGGCGGGGGGGGGGGGGGGGGGGGTGACCAGGGCTGATGGTGATGTGACCCCCAGGATTCAGTGCCCCATGTCCAAAGTTGGGAAGCACAGGAACAGGGTACAGAGGAGCTGAAGGGAAACCATTTGGGACCCAGAACATTGTGAACATCCTGTTACTCTGGTTGTCTTTGGTCCTCAAGTAATTTTCCATTAGTTTTTTTTAACCACGTTTCTATTTCATCAATAAACTTTTAACAGGAAAATATTTGAATTTGTTGGACTTTTCCTGATTAATTTGTTCACTTTTGGGAAAGTAGGTGAGAGGGGTTGACAGGCTCTTTAACAGAATATGGTAATCTTAGGTAATTGGCAAAGGATTCAGAGGTGGAGAGGAGATTTGATTTTTCTTTTGAACCAGTGTTTGAAAATGGGGTTCAGGGAATCAATCGTGATTGACTAATTTATCAAGGTTCTCTGAGGAGGTAACAAGTGATGTCAATAAAGGAGAACCTGTAGATGTGATTTATCTGGATTTCCAGAAGGAATTTCCCAAGGTGCCACATCAAAGGTTAATACACAAAATAAGAACTCATGGTGTGGGATCAACATATCAGCATGGATAGAGGATTGGTTAGCTAACAGGAAGCAGCCAGTTGGTATAAATGGGTCATTTTTTGGTGGGTAAGATGTGACAAGTGGAATCTCACCAGGATCATTGCTGGGCTCTCAACCATTTACAATCTGTCTGAATGTGTTGGATGATGGGATTGAATGTCTGGCTGTTAAGTTTTCTGATGCCTCAAAGACAGGCAGGAAAGTAATTTGTGAAGTGGAATTAAGGACTCTGCAAAGGATTACAAATAGGTTGTGAGTGGGCAAAAAACCTGACAGATGGAGCATAACTTTGGATAATGTGAATTGTCCGCTTTGTCAGGAAGTATTAAATAAAACAATATCATTTAAATGGAGAGAGATTGCCACTATTAGAATTCCCCCGATACCAAAATGAGTCAATAAGACATTCTAAATGGTGAACAGGGATTCTCACTCCCTGACTCCTGTGCAGATTTAAGTGGGTGCTATTCGGGTCAAACTAGTGTTTCAAGTTATCCCCTGGTATAACCCATATCTTCATAGAAGATTTGATCTACTTACCACTGAGTAGCTTCGATCCTGGGTCCTGCGTTGCTCAGTAAGTAAAGTAGACTTGGTAATAACCACTGTTTCAGATTACAACTTTTGAGTTATTTTATTATTTTTTCTTTTAAAAGATAAAATCACTGTTTTTACATAAAGGTAAAAACGATCTTTTCTTTGGATCCTCCTGGTCAGTTGTTAGACCTTCAGGTCTGCCTTGACAATCTTTCTTCTGTAACTTTTGGTTTTCTCCTGATGGATTCGCTGTTCTGCTTGGTTTCTGTGTTCTCTCCGTCCCATGTACCGAGGGCAGCTATGAGAGCTGACTCTACTGGCTGCTGAATTATTAGTGTTTGTATAGCCCTTTGCTCAGCCTTAGTTTCTACATGTCCTTTATTGAAATGTGACTGTCCCTTGCCGACTGTAGCTAATGCGAGCTCCCAGTCTTTGAAACATCTTATTCTGCTTGACAGGTAATACATTTGTTTTGGTTTTTAAAAATATTTTAATAAGTTTTTGAAAATTTTTTATAACAGTAACATAAACAATGACATTAACATGGTAAAATAAACATTTCCACCCCAGCCCAATCTTCACGCACCTCAACCATACAACAACAATCCTTCCGTTCCCCCCACCCCCTTGGAATACTGCATCTGCTGACATTTTAATTTTCCCCGAGAAAGTCGACGAACGGCTGCCACT
>NW_024055435.1:0-37840 GCF_902713615.1 Scyliorhinus canicula
CTCATTCTCGAGAAAATAAAGTTTAGCTTAAGAGGGTCAATGTTAGGGTTCTGCCAGAAGTGGCAGCCGTTCGTCGACTTTCTCGGGGAAAATTAAAATGTCAGCAGATGCAGTATTCCAAGGGGGTGGGGGGGGAACGGAAGGATTGTTGTTGTATGGTTGAGGTGCGTGAAGATTGGGCTGGGGTGGAAATGTTTATTTTACCATGTTAATGTCATTGTTTATGTTACTGTTATAAAAATTTTCAAAAACTTATTAAAATATTTTTAAAAACCAAAAACAAATGTATTACCTGTCAAGCAGAATAAGATGTTTCAAAGACTGGGAGCTCGCATTAGCTACAGTCGGCAAGGGACAGTTACATTTCAATAACGGTCATATAGAAACCAAGGCTGAGCAGAGGGCTATATAAACACTAATAATTCAGCAGCCAGTAGAGTCAGCTCTCATAGCTGCCCTCGGTACATGGGACGGATAGAACACAGAAACCGAGCAGAACAGTGAATCCATCAGGAGAAAACCAAAAGTTACAGAAGAAAGATTGTCAAGGCAGACCTGAAGGTCTAACAACTGACCAGGAGGATCCAAAGAAAAGATTGTTTTTACCTTTATGTAAAAACAGTGATTTTATCTTTTAAAAGAAAAAATAATAAAATAACTCAAAAGTTGTAATCTGAAACAGTGGTTATTACTAAGTCTACTTTACTTACTGAGCAACGCGGGACCCAGGATCGAAGCTACTCAGTGGTAAGTAGATCAAATCTTCTACGAAGATATGGGTTATACCAGGGGATAACTTGAAACACTAGTTTGACCCGAAAGTGATCCACTTAAGTCTGCACAGGAGTCAGGGAGTGAGAATCCCTGTTCACCATTTAGAATGTCTTATTGACTCATTTTGGTATCGGGCGAATTCTAATAGTGGCAATCTCTCTCCATTTAAATGATATTGTTTTATTTAATACTTCCTGACAAAGCGGACAATTCACATTTTCCAAAGTTATGCTCCATCTGTCAGGTTTTTTGCCCAACACAACCTATTTGTAGTCCTTTGCAGAGTCCTTAATTCCACTTCACAAATTACTTTCCTGCCTGTCTTTGAGGCATCAGAAAACTTAACAGCCAGACATTCAATCCCATCATCCAACACATTCAGACAGATTGTAAATGGTTGCGAGCCCAGCAATGATCCTGGTTAGATTCCACTTGTCACATCTTACCCACCCAAAAATGACCCATTTATACCAACTGGCTGCTTCCTGTTAGCTAACCAGTCCTCTATCCATGCTGATATGTTGATCCCACACCATGAGTTCTTATTTTGTGTATTAACCTTTGATGTGGCACCTTGGGAAATTCCTTCTGGAAATCCAGATAAATCACATCTACAGGTTCCCCTTTATTGACATCACTTGTTACCTCCTCAGAGAACCTTGATAAATTAGTCAATCACGATTGATTCCCTGAACCCCATTTTCAAACACTGGGTCAAAAGAAAAATCAAATCTCCTCTCCACCTCTGAATCCTTTGCCAATTACCGAAGATTACCACTTTCTGTTAAAGAGCCTGTCAACCCCTTTCACCCACTTTACCGAAAGTGAACAAATTAATCAGGAAAAGTCCAACAAATTCAAATATTTTCCTGTTAAAAGTTTATTGATGAAACAGAAACGTGGTTAAAAAAAACTAATGGAAAATTACTTGAGGATCAAAGACAACCAGAGTAACAGGATGTTCACAATGTTCTGGGTCCCAAATGGTTTCCCTTCAGCTCCTCTGTACCCTGTTCCTGTGCTTCCCAACTTTGGACACGGGGGCACTGAACCCTGGGGGTCACATCACCATCAGCCCTGGTCCCCCCCCCCCCCCCCCCCCCGCCCCCCCCCCCCCCCCCCCCCCCCCCCCGCCCCGCCCCTGAACCCTGATTGGTCGGATGTCCAGTTCCCTGTCAGTCCTCCAGCACCTTCCTGTCTCTATCAACGACGCCCATTGCAGTTTCCCAACTGGGCAACAGGCCCCGTTATTCTCAGCTAAATTCAGCCCTCAGCTCCATCACCTGGCTGTCAGTGACATGAGCAATAGAGACAGAAAGGTGGCCGAGGCTCAAATAGGAAGACAAAAATTGTGGATTAGGACCTCCGTAAAGGTCAGCAACTTCTTATAAAAAATCAAATTCCCAGTCAACAAATTAAAAGATCACACGACGAGACTTCAAATTTTATGACTTTTTATACAACAAACAAACTAGAAGCTATTTTAACTCAGAAACTACACAGTAAACTATAAAATAGAACTTTGCCCTTTTGAACAATCTAAAATCACACTCCACGATTATAGCTACTCTTTCCTGGAAGGCAAAACGTTTCAGAACCTGTCCAAAGTGATGATTCATTCCCGAGGATTTACTTCCGTTCTTCAACCAAGACACCGAGAAACAAAGGGAGAATAGAGTAGAATGTGAACTAGCAAAATACATAAAAATGGATTGTAAACATTTCTATGACTACGTAAAAAGGAAACGTTTGGCTCAGACAAAGGATTTGTCCATTCCAGATAGAGTCAGGAGAATTTAGAATGAGGAATAGAGATCTCTACAGCCACCTTGTTCAATACTCTGGGATGCAGATCATCAGCTTTTGGGGATTTATTCACTTCCAGCCCCATTAATTTCTCCAGTACTACTTTTTCACCAATACTAATCTCTGCCAGTCCCTTCGTTCTCTGGTGTTTTGGGGACAATTTCTGTATCTTCCTCTGTGAAGACAGACACACATTGTTCAGTTTCTCTGCCATTTCCTTACTCCCCATTATAAACTCTCCTGTCTCTGCCTGGAATGGACCCACATTGGTCTTTGCTAATCTTTTCCTTTTCACATTCTTGTCAAAGCTTTTCCAGTTGGTTTTTATGTTTCTCGCCAGTTTGCTCTCATCAGTTTCTTGATCCTCCTTTGCTGAATTCTAATGGATCTCATGAATCTTTAACTTTTCTTGTTCGCCACGGTTCCATTACTTTTCCTGGTGGATTTTTATTCCTTAAAGGAATCTATATTTGTTGTATATATGTGAATAAAAGTTGCAAAAATTCCAGAGGACCATAGGCTGCTCTCCCCTTTGACAGAGAGAGAGCTGACTGGAGGCAATTTAACCAGAGGGTCAGCACACCTCAGGCGAGGGGCCTGGTTGAGAAGGCCGGGCCTTCATGAATAAACTCCGCCAATACGGGAGTTCAATCCTCACTGTTGACCTTGCTCTGCATCACCAACCAGTCGTCCAGCCAACTGAGCTAACCGACCCCCTGATAAATAAGTAATAATTCCTTAAATATTCGGTGTTCCCTGTACCAATCTGTTTCCCAGTCCACCTCAGACAACCTTCCCCTCATAACCTGATAGTTTCCTTCTGTGAGGAACACCCAGATAATTTAAACAAAAGAACCATGTAAACACCAGGGCCCATCTCCATGGCAACGTGGTATACTTTGGGGGGGTTTCAAACAGAAATGGAAACTAAATATCTTCAAACTTCCAAACCGCCTTTCACTCTGTGATCCTTGTGCAATTTGAAGCCAGGTATTAGCAACAAGGCTCAAAGAGCATCAGCCCACTGGAGGCAAAGTAGTGAGACCGGCCAGTCTAGCAGAAAGAAACCCTTCGACCATCCCCACTGACCACCTGTCAGAATGAACAAAATGCAGTCCTGGGTGTAGAGCAGAAACAATAACAGCAGAATCCAACCCCTATAATCAATTGTGAAATTGTTGGTGTCACAGCAGGTCCGAGGAAACAGACAATCCCGTCTCACATTGAGAGGTGGACGGTCTGTTCCCAGTGTGAATTTGCTGGTGTGTCCGCAGGATAGATAACCGAGTAAATCCCTTCCCACACTGAGAGCAGGTGAACGGCTTCTCCCCAGTGTGGACCCGCTGGTGTATCTGCAGGGTGGATAACTGAGTAAATCCTTTCCCACACTGAGAGCAGGTGAATGGCTTCTCCCCAGTGTGAACTCGCCGGTGTGTCCGCAGGTGAGATAATTGATTAAATCCTTTCCCACACTGAGAGCAGGTGAATGGCCTCTCCCCAGTGTGACCTTGCTGGTGGCTCAACAGATGAGATGAATCACGGAATCGTTTCCCACATTGGGAGCAGGTAAATGGCCTCTCCCCGGTGTGAATTCGCTGGTGTCTCAATTGGTGGGACAAATTACAAAAACCTTTCCCACACTGAGAGCAGGTGAACGGCCTCTCCCCAGTGTGAACTTGTTGGTGTCTCAATAGCTGGGACGAATCACAGAATCCTTTCCCACACTGAGAGCAGGTGAACGGCCTCTCCCCAGTGTGAACACGCTGGTGTGACTGCAGACTGGATAATACAGTGAATCTTTTCCCACACTGAGAGCAAGTGAACGGCTTCTCCCCAGTGTGAACTCGCTGGTGTATCTGCAGATGGAATAACTGGGTAAATCCTTTCCCACACTGAGAGCAGGTGAACGGCCTCTCCCCAGTGTGAACTCGCTGGTGTGTCTGCAGGTTGGATAACTGAGTGAATCCCTTCCCACACTGAGTGCAGGTGAATGGCCTCTCCCCAGTGTGACTGCGTCGATGAGTCTCCAGCTCAGATGGGAATCGGTATCCCTTCCCACAGTCCCCACATTTGCACGGTTTCTCCATTTTTGGGTCCCCTCGTGTCTCTCCAGGCTGGACAATCAGTTGAAGCCTCGTCTACAGACACAACACGGGTACGGTCCCTCCCCGCTCTGAATGTTATGTTTTTCAGGCTGTGTAACTGGTCAGTTGAAATGAAAATGAAAGTCGTTTATTGTCACAAGTAGGCTTCAAATGAAGTTACTGTGAAAAGCCTCTAGTCGCCACATTCCAGTGACTGTTCGGGAAGGCTGTTACAGGAATCGAACCTGCCTTGGTCTGCTTTCAAAGCCAGCAATTTAGCCCTGTGCTAAAGAGCCCCAGCACTGGAACACTCTCACTCGGGTGTGTGTTGTGTGGGTCTCGGTGCTTTTCCAGTTACACTGATGTTTCCACAGTCAGTTCACTGGAACACTCTGACTCAGGTGTGTGTTGTGTGAGTCTCCGTGCTTTTCCAGTCACACAGATGTTTGAAATCTTTGGTTGACAGTTTGGGCAAACATATGTCATTCCACAATCATAGTTTGAGGATATTCAGGTTCCAAGGAAGGGAGTGACTATCAGATTGAGATGTGACGTTTGAGATTTCTGTCAGTAATTCCTCCTCGTCTAATATCCTGTAAAAACATTTTACAAAATTCATCACTGTCAGTACAGGATAGAAACTCAGAACAGACAATTCTAGTTTCTATGTCATATTTTTTCCTCTCTTATTCCCCAAAGCTGCAAATCGCCATCCCACACACTTCCTCCATTCTCTTTTTTAAAATAAATTTTAAGTACCCAATTCATTTTTTTCCAAGTAAGGGGAAATTTAGCATGGCCAATCCATCTACCCTGCACATCTTTGGATTGTGGGGGCAAAAACTACACAAACGCGGGGAGAATGTGCAAACTCCACATGGACAGTGACCCAGAGCCAAGATCGAATCTGGGATCGTGGCGTTGTTGAGGCTGCAATGCCAACCACTGTGCCACCGTGCTGCTTCTCGCCCTCTATTCTTATTCTGCTGTATCTAATAATAATAATCTTTATTAGTGTCACAAGTGACATTAACGCTGCAATGAAGTTACTGTGAAAATCCCCGAGTCACCACACTACGACGCAATTCACCCTCCCTATTCTCCTGAAAATGCTAATTCTGGCTGATTGACAGATCCATGCTCACAGCTTCCTGTCCAGGAGGTCTCAACAAATATGAGCTGCAACCAAAGAGAAAATGCTGGAAAATCTCAGCAGCTCTGGCAGCATCTGTAGGGAAAGAAAAGAGCGAACGTTTCGACCCTTTGTCATAGCTAAAAGACAGAGAAAGTGGGAAGTATTTACACTGTGGAGTGAGAATGGAGTCATCTTTTCCTGTCTCTCTGGGTGACTAATGCAGTGACATTGTCACTGGGTGGGTGTCTCCCCCCCCTGGTCTCTATGAGGTTGTTTGTGGAGAGAAGCCGGAAGTGACGGACAGTGAGTGGAAAATGTTAATTATTTCACATTCGGCTCTGGGGCCGCACTGGGGTTTGTAAACCCCGCCCCCAACACTGACCTCTCACCTGAGACCTCACAATGCCAGGACAATGATCGACGGCAACTCCTAACCAATAGGGTTCAGGGGGCGGATTCGGATGACCGGACAGTTCTCCAACCAATCGGAGTGAATGAGGGGGAGGGACTGGGCCGAGTGAAGCATGCGCAGTGCGATTAATGGCGGCGCAGAGAAAATTCTTTCTCGGATCCATAATCCGTCAAGGTGGGAATGGCGGGACCGAGGGAGAGATGAATCAGGCGCGTCGTTGGACACACTTCCTAAATATGTTATGTAAACCAAAAACCCGTAAAAATAACCTACCGGTACCGGGGGCCCTGAGCGGGGCCTGCAGCTTTCTCACAGACGGGACAATGGGGCCGCCATCTCCATCGCGCGCTCGCGCATGCGCACCCATCAATTTTATTTGGTTACCAGCAGCAGTGCGCACGCGCACCCACCATTTGAATTGGGGGCAGCAGCAGCGGAGTTCAGGCTCAGTCGCCATCATTGTTGAGGGCAATATTTTTCAAATGTTTCATCATTACAGACTGTTTCACTCTGAGTTACAAATTCCTATTTATGAGTCAGAACAATGATACATCTCCAGGGCTGTGACAATAATTCAGATTTATCTTGACAGAATAAAGCTTTTTCAGACATTTCAGAGAAACGTTACAAAATACGAATTGACAGTGAGCCACAAGAGGATATATTAGATTTTAAGGATAATCTTAATGGAGGAAAGTGAGTGAGAGAGTTGGAGATTTTTAAGGAGGAAATTCCAGAGCTTGTGACCCAGTCAAATGATAAAAGGTCAGTAATGGTTAAGGGGCACATTAGTGTGGCCAATCTACCTACCCTGCATATCTTTGGATTGTGGGGGTGAAACCCACGGAAACACGGGGAGAATGTGCAAACTCCACACGGACAGTGACCCAGAGCCGGGATCAAGGCATTGTGAGGCAGCAGGGCTAACCCACTGCGCCACCGTGCTGTCCTAAGTGCAGAGATCTTGAAGGGGTGTGGAGGAGATTACAGAGATCAGGAGGATCACAACTATAGGAAAAGAAAATGGGAAATTTCAACCTTTGGTACTTCTTAAAAGGAAAGTGAGCCCAGGGGATGGGTTAAAGAAGACTTGTTTGTATTGTATTTGTTTCATTGTCACGTGTACTGCGGTACAGTGAAGAGTATTGTTCTGTGTACAGTCATAACTTCATAAGATACAGGAGCAGAATTAAGCAATTTGGCTCATCGCGTCTGCTCCGCCATTCTATCATAGCTGATATATTCCTCATTTGCTGTCCTGTATCTATCCTGTACTGATAGTGTGACCTTTGTAAACTGCTTTACAGGACATTAAGAGAGGATTTTCAAACTGGAAACACAAACCAAATATCACATTAAGATCCGACATGTCACTTGGTTGGTCAGAACCTCCCAGAGCGTGTTTGCTTCACGTGCAGCCACCTTGGTAAAGGAACAGTGACTGGATGGGCTTCAGGGTCCCAGTGACCAGGAGAGAAAATAATTGATTCATTGATGTTATTGTCACGCTGCAAGAGGGGCCTGAGAACTGAAGCCAGTCAGAGTGCAGGGAGGGAAGAAATTGTGAGTAAGGAAAGGAATCATGAAGATAATGTAATCGGTTTGTTGGGCTGACCAACTCTCCTGGTGAAAAGCCTGCCCTGGGAGTCCGTGCAAGTGGTGGATGAGGTGCTGCCAGAGTTGAGTGGATGGACACTGTCTGCAGGAGCTGTCAGAACACAGATCAGTCTGGGACATTGTTTACGCAACCAGATATATCCAAACAGGAAAGTACAGGAAATGAAATGAAAAATCGCTTATTGTCACGAGTAGGCTTCAATGAAGTTACTGTGAAAAGCCCCTAGTCGCCACATTTCATTTCATTTCATTTTCATTCCGGTGCCTGTTTGGGGAGGCTGGTACGGGAATTGAACCGTGCTGCTGGCCTGCCTTGGTCTGCTTTAAAAGGCAGCGATTTAGCCCTGTGCTAAACCAGCCCCTATGATCCTAGCCCGGGTCACTGTCCGTGTGGAGATACTTTCTCCTCGTGTCTATGTGGGTCTCACCCGCACAACCCAAAGATGTGCAAAGTAGGCGAATTGGCCACGCCAAATTGCCCCTTAATTGGAAAAAAAGAATTGGGTACTCTAAATTTCTATAAAGAAAGAATGGGTGGATTTACAGGGAGGAAGCTCAAATGGAACATCACAGCATAATCTGATCTGAAAGAGTCATTCAGTTCCCCACGGCTCAAATATCATCAGTCTTTGGATTCGGAAGGAGAAATGTTTGTGTTCTGCCTGTGAGACACCATTTAAAACATCAGCGTAACTGGAAAAGCATCAAAACCCTTCTGCCCTTATTCAGTCCCTATCCCTCGATTTAATCCCCATTCATGTACCCATCCAGATGCCTCTTAAATGTTGCTAATGTGCCTGTTTCCACCACATACTCTGGCAGTGCGTTCCAGGCACCCACCACTCTTGTGTGAAAACCTATCCCGCACATCTCCCTTAAACTTTCCCTCTCTCATCTTGAACCTGTGCCCCCCTTGTAATTGACACTTCCATCCTTGGAAAAAGCCTTTGACTATCCATCCCGTCTATGCCTCTCATAATTTTGTAGACCTCGATCAGGTCACCCCTCAGCCTCCGTCTTTCCAGTGAAAACCATCTTAGTTTATTCAACCTCTCCTCGTGGCCAACACCCTCGAGACCAGGCAACATCCTGGTGAAACATCTTTGTACTCTCTCCAAAGCTTCCACGTCCTTCTGATAATGTGGTGACCAGAACTGCAGGCAATACTGCAAATGCGGCCTAACCAAGGTTTTATACAGCTGCAACATGATTTCCTAACTCCTATACTCAATGCCCTGGCTGATGAGGCAAGCATGCCATATGCCTTCTTAATTACTTTGGCCGCTTGTGTTGACACTTTTAGGGAACTGTGGACCTGCACGCCCAGATCCCTCTGTATGTTAATGTTCCTAAGGGTTCTGCCAGAGAACAGTATAATTCATACCTAGATTTGATCCTCCAAAACTCATCATCTCGCTTTTGTCCAGATTAATCTCCATCTGCCATTTCTGTGCCCAAGTCTCCAATCTATCTATATCCTGTTGTATCCTCTGACAATCCTTGGCACTATCAGCACCTCCGCCAATCTTTGTGCCATCCGCAAACTTACTAATCAGACCACCCACATTTTCCTCCAGATCATTTATATACACTACGAAGAACAGAGGACCCAGCACTGATCCCTGTGGAACACCACTAGCTACAGATCTCCATTCTGAAAAACACCCTTCCACTGCGACTCTGTCTTCTATAACCAAGCCAGTTCTGTATCCATCCAGCCAGCCCACCCCGAATGTCATGTGATTTTAGTTTTTGTACCAGTCTGCCATGTAGCCTTGTCAAATGCCTTACTAAAGTCCATATAAACTACATCCACAGCCACTCCATTCATATTCTTCGTCACCTCTTCAATAAACTTAATCAAATTAGGGAGACGTGATGTTCCCCGTACAAAACCATGCTGCCTGTTACTAATTAGTCCATTTTCCTCCAAATGTGCACATATTTTGTCCCCGAGTATCTTTTCCAAAAGCTTCCCCACAACTGATTTCAGGCTCTCCAACCCATAATTTGCTGGATCATCCCTGCTTCCTTTCTTGAACAAGGGAACAACAGTGGCGATTCTCCAGTCCTCTGGAACCTTTCCTGTGGTCAAAGAGGATGTGAAAATATCTGTTAAGGTCCCAGCTATTTCTCCCCTTGCCTCCCACAGTGACCTGGGATAGATCCCATCCGGCCCCGGATGTCTACCTTAATGCAATTTAGGAAACTCAACACTTCCTCCTTTGATATATTAACGTTCTCAAGAGAGTTCACACACCTATCCCTGACCTCAACATCCATCATGTCCTTCTCCCTGGTGAACACAGTTGCAAAGTACTTCGTTTTTGAAAAATATATTTATTGAATTTCCAAAGATGAACAATAACAACAATATCAACAGACAAGTATGCAGAATATATAGGTAAAGATTCAGAAAAGTCATATACATAGGTCTTTATAACAACAATCAAACTATCCCCATTTTACCCTAACCGTGTCCAGTTCTTTAAAGATTGACATGAATGGCAGCCACCTCTGGTAGAACCTCCCCTCTGAGCCCCGAATGGTATATTTGGTCTTCTCCAGATATCAGAACGATATCATATTCTCCAACCATGCGGATGCTTTAGGTGGAGTGGGAGATCTCTAACTGAGAAATATTCACCTCCTATCAAAGAAGCAAAGGTGAGAACATCGGCCCCAACCCCCGAATGGAGTCGGTAAGTCCGAGACTCCAAATATTGCTGCCAGGGGGCCAGGTTCTAGGGCCACCCATAAAATCTATTATATCCTATCAAAAAAAGGAAACCCAGTAGATAGCATGGTGCTGAATGTTGCAAGTATCCTCATTATGTTATCTACAGAGGGACTGAAATATACAGAAGTAGATCATCGGCATAGAGTGATACCCAGATGACCTCAACCCTATCAACAGAGATTCAATAGCAAATGCAAAGAGCAGCGGGGAAAGGCAACAGCTCTGTCTATTGTTCTGCCTCATGGAAAGTATTATAAAGATACCGTATTTGTACAGATGTTGGCTTTAGGGGCAAGAGGTACAGTTAGGGCCAAAACTAAATATCCCCGAGGTAGTTCCATTCCACCCTATCCAATACTTTCTCTGCATCCAAAGATACGATGACTTCAGGTTCCAGAGCAGCGGCGGCGAAAAGGACAATGTTTAAGAGAAGTGTCGGACATTGGCAGACACACGTCAGCCTTTAATAAAGCCTGTCCGATCCTCAGACACTATAACTGGGACACTGGGCTCCATTTGGGAAGCCAGGACCTGAGCCAACAGTTTAACATCTGTGTTAAGAAGTGAAATGGGTCGGTTTGACCCACACTCTGCTGGGTCCCTTCTGCCAGATTGCAGCCACCAATACATTTCAGTGTTTCTCCTGGGAATAACGGGGAGTCCAATTCCCGACTCCTGCTTTCCTCTATGGTCGGGATGTGCAGACCATCTAGAAAACTCTTCAAACCTGAAGTGTTTGGAGAAGCTCTGACTCATACAGCTCATGGTAATACGAGCTGAAAGCCGCATTGACCTGGAGAGGAGCTGAAACCAAGTTACCTTCCTTGTTCCAAACCAAAGGGGTTTCTCGAGAGGCAGTCTGCCTCGAGTTGATGTGCAGGAAGGCTTCTCGAGAGGCAGTCTGCCTCGAGTTGATGTGCAGGAAGGCAACCTGCCTCCTCCCCATGTTCACACTCGGTGCCCTGGAACGCCGTAACTGATGTAGGCCTTATCCGTAGATATCAATTCAAATTGGAGCTGTAAATTTGGTCTGTGGATCAGTCGATCTGGTGTTGGGGCAAGTGAGTATTGACGGTCAACTTTCAAGATGGAGTCCACCAGCCTTTGTCGTTCCACTCTCTCCGTTTTCATGATGTGAGCCTGATATGAGATAATCTCCCCCCTTATAACGGCCTTTAGGGTTTCCCAGAGTGTCAAAGGAGATATTGACTCTGTTTTGTTGAGGTTAATAAAGTCTGCTATGGCAGCAGACAAATGCCCACAAAATTTATCATCAGACATCAAAGTAGCGTCTAGTCTCCAAGGTGGGTGTTTGGAAGGAGCAAAATCAAAACGAAAATCAACAAAATGAGGGGCATGATCAGAGATGACAATCGCCGAGTATTCGGCTGTCACCACTCAAGGAGGAGGGACTTAACAATCAAAACAACAATTCGGGAATAGACACGGTCAACATGAGAAAAAGAAGGAAAATTCTTTCCTGTTTGGATGCAGAAAAGGCCATGGTTGCCCCGACCCCTCCCAACCCCCACCCATCCATCCCATAAATGAGGACAGTGCCCTGGACATCCCAGATGGGCTCAGAGATTTAGACATGGAACGGTCCAATTTCGAGTCCAAGGCCCAGTTCAGGTCACCTCCTAGAATCATCCGATGCGAATATAAGTCAGGGAGGAGGTTCACCAAAGAGTTTACAAAATTCGGATCATCCAAGTTGGGAGCAGAAATGTTTACGAAAATAACCGGAGTGTTTTCCAGTGACCCACAGACAATAATATAGCTACCATTGGGATCGTCCATAATCCGAAAGGGGGTATATTGTCCTATTTATGGATCAGTATTGCTGTGCTTCCAGCCCGACCGTTATAGCCGGAATGAAAGACTTGTCCCACCCAATATCTGTGAAGCCTCATCTGGTCCTTCACACACAGATGGGTTTCCTGTAGAATACGACACCCGAGTTTAGACCGTTGAGATGAGCAGAAACCCCAGCCTGCTTCACTGGACCATTTACCCCAAACATTCCAGGTTACAAGGCCAAGTGGAGATCTCCCATTAATTCCTACACCCGGGTCAGCCACAACTTCTGAAGAATATCAAGCAAGGGATCTTGACAAGCCAAAGGCGAGGAGATCCATCCAGGACGTTAACCAAGCCCGGCCCAGTGACCAGACAGAGTAGTGACACCATCAAACAACTAACACCCTCCCCATTCCTCCCTAACCCAACAACACCCATCAGTAATATTTTCCAACAATCCCTTATCTCTAAATCTCTACATAACATAATCCGACCACAACAATATTCTGAGCTCCTATTCACACGGTGTTTGGAACGAGGAGCTGCAGCACCTCGCCGTCCCTCCCGTCAGCGCCTCGCCGTCCCTCCCGTCAGCGCCTCGCCGTCCCTCCCGTCAGCGCCTCGCCGTCCCTCCCGTCAGCGCCTCGCCGTCCCTCCCGTCAGCGCCTCGCCGTCCCTCCCGTCAGCGCCTCGCCGTCCCTCCCGTCAGCGCCTCGCCGTCCCTCCCGTCAGCGCCTCGCCGTCCCTCCCGTCAGCGCCTCGCCGTCCCTCCCGTCAGCGCCTCGCCGTCCCTCCCGTCAGCGCCTCGCCGTCCCTCCCGTCAGCGCCTCGCCGTCCCTCCCGCCAGCGCCTCGCCGTCCCTCCCGCCAGCGCCTCGCCGTCCCTCCCGTCAGCGCCTCGCCGTCCCTCCCGTCAGCGCCTCGCCGTCCCTCCCGTCAGCGCCTCGCCGTCCCTCCCGTCAGCGCCTCGCCGTCCCTCCCGTCAGCGCCTCGCCGTCCCTCCCGTCAGCGCCTCGCCGTCCCTCCCGTCAGCACCTCGCCGTCCCTCCCATCAGCACCTCGCCGTCCCTCCCATCAGCACCTCGCCGTCCCTCCCTTCAGCACCTCGCCGTCCCGCCCATCAGCACCTCGCCGTCCCTCCCATCAGCGCCTCGCCTTCCCTCCCATCAGCGCCTCGCCGTCCCTCCCATCAGCACCTCGCAGTCAGCACCTCGCCGTCCCTCCCATCAGCGCCTCGCCGTCCCTCCCATCAGCACCTCGCAGTCAGCACCTCGCCGTCCCTCCCATCAGCTAACCTCATCCTGAGCTGGGAGGCTCTCCACTCAACCATAGACTCAAAGAAAAACTCTTACACAGATATAATTTACAATGCAACCAGAGTGCGAATAAGAAAAATTACAACACGTGTAAAACCCAACAATAACTTCATACCCTAAATTTTATACAATGCAAAACTCCTGAACCTCAAAACACAGTAACTCTGATATATACAGACAAACACAGTATATGAAATGAAAATCAAATGAAGTTACTGTGAAAAGCCCCTAATCGCCACATTCCGGCGCCTGTTCGGGGAGACTGGTACGAGAATTGAACTGTGCTGCTGGCCTGCCTTGGTCTGCTTTAAAAGCCAGTGATTTAGCCCAGTGTGCTAAACCAGCCCCTAACTCTAATATATCCAGACAAGCACAGAAAGAACTCCCGAACGTCGCAACGCAGAATAACTCCAATAAGAAGAAGAATCAAACAGAGTTCAAATTGGGATTCTGAACGAATTAGCTTGCTCTTCAGGAGAGTTGAAGAATTGATCCTTTTTCCCGACGGAGACACATGAGGCGGGCTGGATAGATCAAGCCAAACTGGAGAAACGTTTATAGCAAACGGATTTCACCCTGTTAAAGGCTGCCCTTTTCTTCGCCAGGTCCGCACTCAGGTCCTGCTGTAACCAAACGGAGAGGCCTTCCCGGTGCTCCCAGTGGTGAAGGACCTGGTCCACCTTCTTAAAATTATAGAACTGAACAATAACCGCATGCGGGGGTGTTTTGCCTTTGCGAACGATTTTTAAAGTCACTCAACTTGACCCTTAGACTGTTATTAATTTCTACTACTGATGATAGACTAGTTTCTGTTGAAGAAACCCAGTCGCTGTGATCAGATACGGCAGTTTCCATTGTGATAACCTGACAGGGCCTGGTTTTGAGCCCAATTAAATTGAATATCTTAAATTAAAGAATTTAACACTTTACATTAAACTGCAGTCCAGATTTGGAAACCTCCTTCGTCCAGGTCATTAATGGAAATATTGAACAATTGCACCAAGAACTGATCCCTGCGATACTCCACCAGTTACATCTTTCCACTCTGAAAAGGACCCATTTATTCCAACTCTCTGTTTTCTATGTGACTGCGGTTACATTGAACGTTCATCTTCTGAAAGTCCTTGTGTGGCCGGTGACAATGTGCGGCTGTGAAAGCTGCAGCATCAAGAAGCCGGACGAGGCTCCAATAAAAGTGTTTGAAATGAAAGGACTCAGACGGATATTCCGTGTGTCACGGACGGCAAAGTGGACAAATGAACGTATGCTCGAGATAGCTGGTGTTCAGAGGAATTTGTTTGAGGCAGTGATATCAGGAAGCTCACGTGTTTTGGACATGTGTTGTGAATAGGGAGTGTTTGGAAAAAGAGGTAATGCCAGGCTAAACATCTAGAAACTGTGTACAAGGAATGCCCAAGATGGCCATGGTGGATAATATCAGAATATGGACTGACCTCTCAATGGGACAGGCAGGAACAGCAGCGGAGAAATAAGTGGAGAAAAATTGTCCTGAGTGCGACCAACACTCGGATCGAGGATGGATAAAACACAAGACAAGATACCGTTGTGGTGGGAAAAGGACTATTTATCTCGGGGTAGAGTATTTGATTGGACTGAGGATTGGCTGTCTGACAGAAAGCAGAGGTTGGGGTAAATGGGTCCTTCTCTAGCTAGTGAACTGTAACTAGCGAGGTGCCACAGGGTTCAGTCCTCAGACCTCAACTGTTTACAATCTATATAAATGATCTGCAAGCAGGGAGAGAGTGTAACACAGCAAAATTTGCAGATGACACTAGAATAAGTGGGAAAGCAGACAGTGAAGAGGAGATAAAAGATTTACAGACGGATATAGATAGTTTAGGAGATTGGGGCAGAATTTGGCAAATGGAGTTTAATGTAGATAAGTGTGAGGTTATCCACTTAGGCTGAAAAAATAGAAAGGTAAATTATCTAAATGGAAATCAGATTCAAGATGCATTGGACGGAGGGATCTGGGTGCCTTTGTTCATAAATCGCAGAAAGTCGGTATGCAGGTACAGCATGCAAGTAAAAAGGCAAATGGAACTTTGGTGTTTATTGCAAAAGGACTGGAGTATAAAAGTAGGGGCTGGTTTAGCTCACTGGGCTAAATCGCTGGCTTTTAAAGCAGACCAAGCAGACCAGCAGTACGGTTCGATTCCCGTACCAGCCTCCCTGAACAGGGGCCGGAATGTGGCGACTAGGGGCTTTTCACAGTAACTTCATTGAAGCCTACTCGCGACAATAAGCGATTTTAATTTCATTTTCAAGTAGAGAAGTGTTGTTGCAATTGTATAGGGTGCTGGTGAGACCACATCTGGAGTATTGTATCCAGTTTTGTTCTCCTGATTTAAGGAAGGATGTGGTGGCCTTGGAGACAGTTCAGAGGAGGCTCACCAGATTGATTCCAGAAATCAAAGGGTTGACGTACGAGGAGAGATCAAACAGTTTGGACTTATACTCGCTGGAGTTTAGAAGGATGTGAGGGGAACTGATCGAGGTATATAAAATACTAAATGGGATTGATAAAGTAAACATAGACCAAATGTTCCCCTTGTGGGGTAATCTAGAATAAGAGATCACGGATATAGGTCGAGAGGCGGTAGATATAGAACTGAGATGAGGAGGAACTACTTCTTGCAGAGGGTGGTGAATTTGTGGAACTCCCGCCCCAGAGTGCAGTGGAATCTGAGTCATTAAATGGTTTCAAGAAAATATATTCCTGATTTTAAGAATGGATTAAGGGATATGGGGAACATGTGGGGAGGTGGATTTGAGACCAGGAACAGATCAGCCGTGTTCTGATTGAATAACGGAGCAAGTTGACGGGCCAAATTGCCTACTTCTGCTCCTAATTCCTATATTCCTGCGTACTATCCAGAATAAAATTAATGTATCACATCTGCTTCTATGGATCATTTCAGTGGAAATGTGCTGTCGCTGAAAAAGAGTATCAGCCCACTGGAGTGAACATTGGAAGACTGGCCAGTCCACAGAGAAACCTTCTGACCCCAACTTCACCAACTGTCAGAATGAACATGGTTCAGTCCTGGATGTGATCAAGAACAGCAAAAATCAGCAGAATCCAACCCCTGTAATTCATAGAATTTACAATGCAGAAGAAGGCCATTCGGCCCATCTAGTGCGCACCGGCTCCTGGAAAGGCCATCCAGGCCCACACCTCCACCCTATCCCCATAACCCAGTAACCCCACCCAACACGAAGGGCAATTTTGGACACTAAGGGCAATTTAGCATAGCCAATCCACCTAACCTGCACATCTTTGGACTGTGGGAGGAAACCGGAGCACCCAGAGGAAACCCACGCACACACGGGGAGAACGTGCAGACTCCGCACAGAGAGTGACCCAAGCTGGGAATCAAACCTGGGACCCTGGAGCTGTGAAGAAATTGTGCTAACCACTATGCTACCGTGCTGCTCTAATTACTTGTGATCTCGCTGGTGTTTCTGCAGGTAGGATGTACTGCTGAATCCTTTCCCACATGCGGAGCAGGTAAATGGCTTCTCCTTAGTGTGAACTCGCTGGTGTCTCAGTAGGTTGGATGAATTAACAAATCCCTTCCTACACACAGAGCAGGTGAATGGCCGCTCCCCAGTGTGAAGTCGCTGATGTGTTACCAAGTTGGATGAATTAATGAATCCTTTCCCACATACTTTGCAGGTGAATGGCCTCATTGCAGTGTGAACTCGCTGGTGTGTCAGCAGATTGGAAGAATTAACAAATCCCTTCTCACACACTGAGCAGGTGAACGGTCTCTCCCCAGTGTGAATTCGCTGGTGTGTTACCAAGTTGGATGAATTAATAAATCCCTTCTCACACACATTGCAGGTGAATGGCCTCATTGCGGTGTGAACTCGCTGGTGTGTCAGCAAGTTGGATGAATTAGTAAATCCCTTCTCACACACTGAGCAGGTGAACAGCTTCTCCTCAGTGTGAACCCGCTGGTGTGTCAGCCGGTTGGATGAATCTATGAATCCTTGTCTACACACTGAGCAGGTGAATGGCGTCTCCCCGGTGCGAACTTGGTGGTGTGTCAGCCGGTTGGATGAAGCAGTAAATCCCTTCCCACACTGAGAGCAAATGAACAGTCTCTCCCTGGTGTGAGCACGTCGATGAGTTTCCAGCGCAGATGGGGAAGTGAATCCCTTCCCACAATCCCCACATTTACACGGTTTCCTCATGATGCAGCTGTCCGTGACTCGGTGCTTTTCCAGTCACGCTGATGGTAAAATAGCCGATGGTTTTCCCGTCCTAATGAATCGAGTGTCAGATCTTGATGTGAAGCTTGGTTTGAGATTTCTTGCTGCAAATCCTCCTCTTTGAATATCCTGTTAAAGGGGTTTACAAATATCATCATTGTCAGTACAGCTCAGAAATTCAGAACAGACAATTCTAGTGGAACATGCTTTCCTCTCTTGTTCCCCAAAAGCTGTAAATTTCACCCCATGCATCTGTACAAAAACACACACACTCTCCCTCCTATCTCGCTCCATTATCTAATATACACCCTCCCTATTCTCCTGATCGACAGGTCAACACTCAGCGTTTCTAGTTCTCAACCGAGAGATCATAAGATCCTAAGAAATAAGAGTAGGCCATTCGGCCCATCAAGCCTGCTCTTCCAGCTAATATTATGGCTGATCTGATTGTGACCTTAACTTCATTTTCTTCCTGTCACCCATAACCCTCAACTCCCTTGAAGATCAAAAATCTAACTGAGCCTTGAATGAATATATATATATATTATATATATATTTAATGTATTTTATTCAATACTACAAAGGCATGAATCAAAAAATATTGTCAACACCCCAAAGTTCAGTTTGTGCAAGTTTTTCCCCTATTCATCCCCTTCCCCCACCAACCCCACTGCAACAAATAATTCCTCAAACATTGTCCATGAACAGTCCCCACCGCTTCTCAAAGCCCTCCGCTGATCCCGTCAACTCCAACTTGATTGTTTCCAGTCGGAGGAAATCGTAAAGGACCCCAGCCAGGCCGCCACTCCTGATGGGGTTGCCGATCGCCAATCCAACAGAATTCCTTCGCCGGGCAATCAGAGAGGCGACCCACAACATTGGCCGTCCTCCCCTCCATCAGCTCTGGCATTGCCGATACCCCAAAAATAGTCACCATTGGGTTCGGCCTGACCTCTACCCCCACAATCTTCGGTTGCGTCCCGAATGCCCCCTCACTAACTTCTCACAGCCCCAGACATATGTGTGTGATTTGCCGGTCCTCACCCACACTCTCACATTTGTCTGCCACCCCCTGGAAGAACACACTCATCCTCGCCCAAGTCACATGCATCCTGTGGACCATCTTCAACTGAATCAAACTCATCCTCACACATGAGGTTGAATTTACTCTGCGCATTGCCTCACTCCACATCCTATCTTTCCCCCCCGCTCCTCTTCCCATTTATTCCTCACCATCTGCACTCCCCCCGTGCTTCACCAGCCACCCATAGATATTCTCAATCCTGCCCTCTCCTTCTACATCCGGGAGCCGCAGCCACTCCAACAGGGAATACTCCGGCAGCCTGGGAAACCCTCTCTATTCCTACCGCTCAAAGTCCCTCATTTGCATATACCTGAACTCGCTTCCCTTCGGCGGCTCCACCCTCTCCAACTGCTCTGCCAGACCTGCAAACCTCTGCTCCAGATATAGATCGCTGGCCCTCACCAGCCCCACCTCCCTCCACTTCCTATGCAGACCATCGGCCTCCCCCGGCTTAAACCCATAGTTCCCACACAGCGGTGTCAGCACCAACATCCCCTCCATCCAAAAGTGTCTCCTCAACTGGTTTCACACCCTAATCGGGACTGCTCCACCGGGCTATCCGCGTTTCTCCCTGGCGCCTGCAGAAGCGACGCAGTCACCATGGCCTTCAGGCTGGACCCTCTACAGGACTCCTCCTCCATCCTAACCCACTCCTTCCCACCACCACCTCACCTTCTCCTCATTCACCGCCCAGTCGCAATACAGCAGGCTTGGTAGTGCCAACCCCCCTTTCTGTCTCTGTAACAGGGCCCTCTTCACCCTCGGTACCTTCCCCGCCCATATAAACTCCGAGATTGCTGCGTCAATTCCGAAAAAAGGCCTTCGGGATGAAGGTCGGGAGGGTCTGGAATACAAACAGGAACCTTGCCAGAATTTACATTTTAACAGCCTAGACCCTTCCTGCCAATGTCAGGTGTGGTGTATCCCATCTCCTAAAGTCCCCTAACCTCCTCCGCCAAGGTTGTCAGGTTCCATTTGTGCATCATTGACCACTTCCCCCGTCACCTGAACTCCCAAATACCCAAACCTGTCCCTGGCTACCCTAAATAGCAACGCCCCAGATTGGCCCCGACCCGCCGCATTCACCGGAAACACCTCACTCTTCCCGACATTCAACTTATATCCCGAGAAGGCCCTAAGTTCTCTAATATATCCATAATTCTCCCCATCCTCTCCAATGAGTCCGACACAGCGACACCCAGTGTTCCCTGCTCCCCCCCTCCCAATCCCCTGCCACTGTACTGACCCCTTAAGGGCCATCGCGAAGGGCTCTATCAGCAGCACAAACAATATGGTGACAGCGGATACCCCTGCCTTGTTCCCCTGTACAAACCAAAACTCTGTGAACTCATCTCGTTTGTCTGTACACTCGCCACCGGGGCCACATAACAACAGCCGCACCAATGCCACAAACTTGGGGCCAAACCTTCCCAGAATCCCACAGGCGGCGCCACTCCACCCGGTCCAAAGCCGCCTCTGCACAGAGACTCCGCCCCCACAGACACGTCACAAAGGTGATGGCCGCGCATGCGCTCTGCTCCCCGCTGAACAAAGATGGCGGCCGTGGAATTGGGCCTGATCCCAGATAAAAGCCGCGTAGCTGCAAACACGGGACCTGCAGGCTCTTATTCAGACTCTGTGGCCTTCACCAGGTGTTTATAAAGTCTCCGCTTCCTCCCCACCCTGACTCTAGGCTCCATTCCTCTCTCCGCTCCACCGACTCACCCGCCCAATAAGCAGCTCCCGCATTCGTAAGGCTCCGGGAAAAGTGACACTGCGCATGCTCCAGATACAGCACTGCGCCTGCGCACCGGCTCCTATGGTGTGAATAGGGCACATTCACAGCCACCCGGAATGTTGGGTAACAACCACGCCATTGAAAGCTCAATCAGTTCATACAAAATAACTTTGTTACCATTGGAGATAAATTAATTTTAAAAATCTCAAATTGTGAATTGGTGATCTGCTATGCTCTATATCTCAAAATTCTCCTGTGCGACCATGCAGAGGTTTATAAAGCTTTTATATTTTTCCTCTCTCATCCCTCCTCTGATGTTTCTGACTCTGGCTGGGTTCAATCACAGTCACTGGTTCCTCTGTCTTCCCTCTCCATCGTTAATTCTGAATATTCACTGTTTTACATAATATTACTGCACAAATAAAAGTCGTTTGGCCTTATCTGTACTGGCTCTTTGGAAGATCTATCCAATTAATCCCATTAATGCCTTGCTGGCAGAGTCAGAACAATGTAGATCTGCTGATGTAATCCAGTGCTTAATTGAAAAGGCTTTGCAGTTGGATAGTTCAGTCACATTCACCCCTGTGGAAAAATTGATTGCCTAATTTGTTGAGCAGATATCAGGTCCTCACTGTTAGTTATGCACACAGAGCATCTAATTGAGTTAATTCAACAATTTACAGTCCGCACAAATCACAGTGACATTATTCATAAAGGGTCTAGTCAAGGGAGTATCTTCATGTGATAGAGTAGATGAATTATGATGTTACAAAATAAAGGCATTTAAGGGCAGCACGGTAGCATGGTGGTTAGCATAAATGCTTCACAGCTCCAGGGTCCCAGGTTCGATTCCCGGCTGGGTCACTGTCTGTGTGGAGTCTGCACATCCTCCCCGTGTGTGCGTGGGTTTCCTCCGGGTGCTCCGGTTTCCTCCCACAGTCCAAAGATGTGCGGGTTAGGTGGATTGGCCAGGCTAAATTGCCCTTAGTGTCCTAAAAAAATAAGGTTAATGGGGGTTGTTGGGTTACTGGTATAGGTATACGTGGGCTTGAGTAGGGTGATCATTGCTCGGCACAACATCGAGGGCCGAAGGGCCTGTTCTGTGCTGTACTGTTCTAATTCTAATTCTATCCTGCAATTTCACAATTCCCACTTGGCTGGAATGTTGTCGTCTGAAAGGGCCCCACATACCGGTCAGAGGAAACAGGCCAAGTCCAATAGACTTCTTAAAGCCACATCACTGTTCGACTGTACTGGAGTTTGTGAATGAATCTCGGTTTTATGAACAAGGTCCGTATCAGTCTGGTTGCTGTGTCTTTGATTCCCAATAACAGCTGTAGTATCCTCATTAAATACCCACCACAATATTTAGCCCATAAATCGCAGGACGTCATCATAATCAAAGCCCTTGAAATTGTTCCTGATAAAATTACCAACGATTCTGAAAGCTTCATTCACTGTTAGACCCTTATTGAAAACATATATCGCTGGCAAAAAAAAGAAAACACACAGCTTATCCATGGCAGAAAGGAAACCACTCACCCTCCACTCCAAACTCTGAATAATTTGGGATGTTGCTGATAAGAGAGAATTGCTATTTGTAAGGCGAAGGTACATTAGCAGCAGGGGTCACAAAGAACAAAGAAAAGAACAGCACAGGAACAGGCCCTTCGGCTCGCCAAGCCCATGCCGACCATGCTGCCCGTCTAATCTAAAATCTTCTACGCTTTCTGGGTCCGTATCCCTCTATTCCCATCCTATTCATGTATTTTTCCAGATGCCCCTTGAATGTCACTATCATCCCTGCTTCCGCCATCTCCTCCGGCAGCGTGTTCCAGGCATCCACTACTCTCTGTGTAAAAAACTTGCCTCGTGCATCTCCTCTAAACCTTGCCCTCCGCACCTTAAACCTATTAGTGAAGTTAGTGAAGAGGGTGATTGTAACAAACAGGATGACTGACTCACCCGGAAAGCTGCTCTAGAGGAGATTCATGGGATCCACCCAAAATATAAAACACAATTGTTGGCACTGGTCTGACAGACTCCAGTTAAACCTGAATTTTTAAACTTGTCAGGACCCAGACCCTGGAGTGAGTATGGGAAAGCAGTGGTACACCATCGCAAAGGCTTTCCCTCAACAAGTAAGGTCTCACCTATCCTACATGATGGGGGTTTCTATTACAAAATAGTTCTAATTTGACTTGCATCACACCTTAATGTCTTGCAAAATAATTAATTTTGTTTCGGGATCAGATTTGGGGAGTGTTTCTCTTTCCTGTCCCCATATGTTCATAATTACTACTGGTGGCTGAGGAAACGCCAGGATGTTCATCAGCACCTGAACCTGTGTCCCAACTAATTCGGCTGTGTGACAGGAAGACTAATTGGGATGTTCGACATGATGATCTGGATGAATTGGGAGCAACAAATCTTTTATTGGCGATTCACAAATGAGGGAAGGAAGTACAGTATCTGTGTTACCATGGAGATAAGTGTGTCAGGTAAAAAAGTGAAAAACGTCCGATAACTAGATTGAAAATAAATACTATGCTTTATTTTGTTAACAGGGACAAGAAGTGGATGGTCACCGTGCTCGTGTACTGTGTCCAGGCTGAAATTCTGTTCTTGTCATATGATCACCACCCTCCCTGCCCCACCCACTCCTCTAATTGTCCTTTCTGAGCTCCAGCCAGGTGATATTAAACATTAAGGGCGAAAGACAAAGAGCTGTATCAGGAGAAAGTGCTACTCCAGAGGTTTCGCTGGGGTAGTTCCCTCCATGCCTGAATCATGAATACACTGTTATTACCTGACTCTGTGTCTCCTGTGGTTAGTTGGAGGAAGGCATGGGCTCAGATCTGTACAGAATATTCCAATTAGTGTCTTGTACAAGTTTACCATAACCAGCTTGTTCCTGTAGTTTATGCCGTTATTAAGCTCACTCATATTATATGCTTTAACTGCTCTCTTTACCTATAAAGAACTCCAGCAAATTAATTAAACATGATTTCCCCTTTAGATATCCATGCTGGTTCTACCAAATAAGTCCTCATTTTTCCATGTGGTTATTAATTCTATCTTTTCACAGTAACTTCACAGGAGCTTTTCACAGTAACTTCATTGCAGTGTTAATGTAAGCCTACTTGTGACAATAAAGATTACTTTATCTGGAATAATTGATTCTTGAAGCATGCTGAACAACTGGTGTTAGACTAGTTGGTCTGTAATTGCTGGGGCTATCCATTACAACCCTTTTTGAATAAAGGTTTGTAATTCTCCAGTCTGGCACTGCCAGGAAAGACTGAGAGATAATTTCTAGCGCCCCTGAAATTTACATTTTCATTTCAACCCTTCCTCCTTTTCAATTTTGAACCTATCTGGGGACTGCACTTCCTAGTCTGTCTACATGGCCTGGGTACATTTATCTCATTGGTAAAGGCAAACAGTTAGTTTTGTTTCAGTTTGAGCAGCGTAACAGTTCCTGGGTGAGATTCTTCATCGGCTTACACCGGAATCGCAAAACGTGATTGAGTGGAGAATTGATTCTGACAAAATCACGGCGGGCACCGATTTCATGCCAAATCACAATTATCCATCACCTCTACAGTGGTGTCAATACTTTTCAGAATGCACGCACAGTTAAACACCGTTTGCATATCATTAGGGTGGCACAGCGGTTAGCACTGTTGCTTTGCAGCTCCAGGGTCCCAGGTTCAATTCCCAGCTAGGGTCACTGCCTGTGCAAAGCCTGCACGTTCTCCCCATGTCTGCATGGTTTTCCTCCGGGTGCTCCGGTTTTCTTCCACAGTCCAAAGATGTGCAGGTTAGGTGGAATTGTTTTTCTTTTTTTTAATATAAATTTAGAGTACACAATTCATTTTTTCCAATTAAGGGGCAATTTAGCATGTTCAATCCACCTACCTTGCACATCTTTAGGTTGTGGGGGCGAAACCCACGCGAACACGGGGAGAATGTGCAAACTCCACACGGACAATGACCCAGAGCCGGGATCGAACCTGGGGGGGGTTGCTTCTACCAGGGTCAGGGGAGTAGCTGGGGATAGACAGGATTTGAGCTGTAGGGTGGACCGGCACGGAGCATCATTACAGCAACCTGCAAGGTAACCATGCAGCTGCGTATACCGATGACTTCCCATTGTGAATTTAGGGCCACAGGTCACATGGGTGTCCCCCCAGGTACCACGCTATGGGCTCTCTGGCCTCAGCCGACTCCTCAGCAAGATGGTGCGCTCCATTGTAACCAGTGCCATCTTGTTGGCTGGGATGAGTGTGTGTGAGGAGTGTAATGTGTATATGCGGCTACAGCTTGTCAGCCTCCCGAGTGTCAATCACAGACCCGGCGAGTCCCACACCGTTTCTCAATGGCATCGCTTGGATGTTCCACGTGGCGCCGGTGCTAAGCTCTCCAAAGTCACTGAATCGGTCCACGTCCGGTGCCAGTTTTGCTGTCGTGGAAGTCCACAAATCCTGCCCCTGCATCACTTAGTCTCAGGAATGGAGAGTCCCGCCCACTGTGATTCATTGTTTTAAAGCTCCTACTACACCTTTAAACAGGTAACGGTAAATGAGAGCAAAGAAAAACAAAGACACTGTGGACAGTCCCCCTCTGCCCTGTTCTTTTGTGAAGTCAGCTCTTGAATTGTGTGAACATAGTTTCAGATTTCCACATTTCAGTAACAAATGTTGAAATGTTTGCTCTACACCCACAGGGTTCCATCTGTTTAAAGCCACAAACAGAAAGGTCCAGTTTTCTCCTGGAGTTTGAGACAAATCAGCTTCCAAAATGATGCCGTGTTTCAGCCAATGGGGGAGATCCGGGCTCAGTCCCGCCCCTCATTCATTCTGATTGGTTGGAGAATGAGTAGCTCGCGCTCGGCCCTCCAGTCCCTCCCCCTCTTCCAATTGGTCCGGAACTGCCGTCAATCAGCCGGGCCTTGGATCCGGAGCATGCGCAGAGCTGGACACCAATGCGCAGGCGTTGTGTCAAAGAGTTTGGAGCATGCGCAGTGTGATTGATGGTTAGGCCCTTGTTTGTCCCGGAGAAGCGGAGTCAGCGTCAGGCGGATGGGAGGATTTGGAAACACTTTGTGGATCCGCAAACCCTTCACCATCATTGTCAGCTCCCTGGTTTGCAGCTGCGGGGCTTCTCCCTCCCTCCCGGGAACAGGCCCAGGTTAACGGGCACCATCCTGCTTCACACACTGGAGGGTGGTTCACATCACAGGATGGGGGAGGGGGGATAATAAATAAGAGCTTACACTTTGCACTCAAATCAATGAGGAATCTGATCTCTGGCAAGGAAGGAAACTCTGGCAGGTGGGCGGGGAGGATTCACCAACACCCGCTGGAGGCCCCAAACCCCCCCTCCTGGGCTGACGGTGATGGATTTTGTGAAATTATTTTTACAGGATATTAGCAAAATTTTCAGATGTGAAACTCAAACCAAACTTCACATCAAGATGCTTCAGTGATTTGATTCATCAGAACCTGAATACCATCAGCCTTTGTATACAGAAGAAATGTTTGTTCCGCCTGTGGCAAAAGATTTGAAACATCAGTGTTACTGAGAAAGCATCGAAATACACAAATATCCGAGAGAGAGAGTTTCCAATGTACTGAATATGGAAAGAGCTTTCACCAGCCTGAAAGAAAAACCACAGCATTCACAGTGAGTAAACAAAGATAAACATTATCCAAGCTGGAGATGCACAAAGGCACTCACATCATGAAATGAAATGAAAATCGCTTATTGTCACAAGTAGGCTTCAAATGAAGTTACTGTGAAAAGCCCCTAGTCGCCACATTCCGGCACCTGTTCGGGGAGGCCGGTACAGGAATTGAACCGTGCTGCTGGCCCTGTCATGGAGAAACCTTTGAAATGTGGGGACTGTGGGAAGGGATTCAATTACCCATCTGCATTGGATATTCATCGACGTATTCACACTGGAGAGAGGCCGTTCACCTGTCCTGTGTGTGGGAAAGGATTTGCTTACTCATCCAGCCTGTATACACATCAGCGTGTTCATACTGACGAGAGGCCATTCACTTGCCTCGAATGTGGGAAGGGATGTAATGCTTTATCAAGCCTCCTGATTCACCAGCAAGTTCACTCTGATCAGAGACTGTTTCAATGTTCTGATTGTGACAAAAACTTTAAAAGCACAAAGGACTTGCTGAGACACCAGCGCACTCACATGGAGGTGAGGCCTTTCATCTGCTCAGTGTGTGGGAAGGGATTCACTCAGTCATCCCACCTTCTAACACACCAACTGGTTCACTCTGATCAGAGACCTTTTCAATGTTTGCACTGTGAGAAGTGTTTTAAAAGTAAAAATGATTTACAAGCCCATCAGCGTACTCACACTGGGGAGAAGCCGTTCACCTGCTCTCTCTGTCAGAGGAGATTCGGACGTTTATCTCAGCTACAGACACACCAGAGAGTTCACTCTGATCAGAGACCATTTCAATGCTCTGACTGTGGGAAGAGCTTTAAAAGCAAACAGGATCTGGTGACACACCAGCGAGTTCACACTGGAGAGAGGCCATTCACCTGCTCTGTGTGTGGGAAGGGATTCACCCATTCCTCCCACCGTCTGAGACACCAGCGAGTTCACACTGGAGAAAGGACATTCATTTGCTCTGTGTGTGGTAAGGGATTCATTGATTCACCCCACCTTCTGATACACGAGCGAATTCACACTGGGGAGAGACCCTTCACTTGCTCCATGTGTGGGAAAGGATTCACACAGCCATCCCAGCTCGCTGTGCATCAACTTGTTCACACTGAGCAGAGACCGTTTAAATGTTCTGACTGTGAGAAGAGCTTTAAGAGCACAAAGGACCTTCTGAGACACCAACAAGTTCACACTGGGGAAAGGTCATTCACCTGCCTGATATGTGGGAAGAGATTTGCTCAGTCTTCCCACTTGCTGAGCCACCAGCAGGTTCACACGGGAGAGAGGTCATTCACCTGCTCCATATGTGGGAAGAGATTTGCTCGGTCATCCAATCTGCTGAGACACCAGCGAGTTCACAAGTCACTGCAGGGGTTAGATTCTGCTTTTGCTGCTGCTGTTAATACCATGCAGGACTGAACCATGTTCATTCTGTTATTAAGGAGGTTGGAGTGGGCACTTAGATAATCTCAGTGCAATTAGGCAGAATCAATATAATTTATGAAAGGGAAATCATGTTTGACTAATTTATTGAAGTTCTTTGAGGAAGTAACAAGCAATGTGGATAAAGGGGGACCCTGTGGATGTGATGTATTTAGATTTCCAGCAGGCACTTGACAAGGTGCCACTTAATGTTCACTCCACAAAATAAAAGCCCATTGTGTAGCTGGTAACAGCATGGACAGAGGATTGGTTAGCGAATAGGAAACATTGTGGAGGTAAAAACGAGTCATTTTTGATGTAACCTGTGGACTACCACAGGGATCAGGACTGGGCCTCAACTATTTTCAGGACTTGGTTGACAAGATCAAAAGTACTGTTGCAAAATTTACTGTTGCTACAAAGGTATGGAGTAAGATAAGTTGTGAGTGACCATAAGGAGTCTGTAAAGGGTGCAGATAGGCGAAATAAGTGAGCTACAATTTGGCAGATTGAACATAATGTGGAGAAATGTGAATTTGTTCACTTTGGCAGGAAGAATAAAAAAGCAACATATTGGATTGAATTTATTTACTGTCACGCGTAACGAGGTACAGTGAAAAATATTGCTCTGCGCACAGCTCAGGCAGATCATTCCGTACATGAAAAGAAAATACATAGAGCAAACATAAAATACACAATGTAAATATATAGACACAGCCATCGGGTGAAGCATACAGGAGTGTAGTATTACTCAGTAGAGAAGATGTGTGAAGAGAATGTAAAAGAGAAAGGTTAGTGATAGTGTTAGTGTTAGAATTAAGTTTTAAGAGATTAGTATGATTATCGGAGATGTAAGAAGTGGATCTGTGTGAGAGAGCTCACAGAGAGTCACCACACTCCGGCACCATCTTGCATTGCTTATTTAAATACACAGAGATTGCAGCTCCGAGGTACAGAGGGATCTGGGTGTACTGATACATGAATCAGGACCAGTTACTCTGCAGATACAGTACATGATCGGGAAGGTAAAGGGAATTTTGCTGTTTATTGCAAGGGGAAAGTACTGCAGTTGTACAGGGTATTGGTGAGACCACATCCAAAGCACTGTGTACGGTTTTGGTCTCCTTATTTCAGAAAGGACATAATTTAATTTGAAACTGGTCAGAGAAGATTTACTTGACCGGTGAGGGGTTATCATAGGAGGAAAACTTGGCGAAGCTGTGACTGTATCCACTTGAGTTTGGAAGAATGAGAGGGGATCTGATTGAAACATATGGGGCTGGATTCTCCCATTCTGGGGTTATATCCCCACGCCGGCGTGGGAACGGTGGCATTTTACACCAGACAGAATGGTGTAAAACGGCTACTGATTCCCTGTTTTGCTGGGTGCTAGCAGGTCGGCTGCGTAGAGCACACGGCTCTAGCTGCCAATATGTCCTGGAAAATTGCCGGGTCTGTGGCCGCACATGCGCTTGGCGGCCCCTGAGCAGCCGCGCTGTGCTACTTGGCAGCGGCCGCTTGCGGACCCGGCCTGCAAAATAATGCCTCCCCTTTGGCTGGCTCGCACGTCACGCACCACCCCCACAGTGCCCCCAGCCCCAAATAAAGAATTCCCTGCCCATGTATCAACCCTCCCCCGACTGTGGCGGCGCTGGACTGAGTCCGCAGCTGCCATGCCGAGTTCCCGACAGGATGGGACCACACGCGACCCACACCGTCGGGAACTTGGCTGGTCGGGGGCGGAGCATCCGGAGGCGGATCTCAGGCAAAGTTCTGAGGCCATCGATACGTGGCGCGGCGTACCATTGTGATTTAAACAGTGATTGATAAAGGTTCAGCATAACTTACCTGCTTTAAAAAAAAATAAATTTAGAGTACCAAACTCATTTCCGGTTTCCTCCCAAAAGTCCCGAAAGATGTGCTTGTTAGGTGAATTAGACATTCTGAATTCTTCCTCAGTGTACCCGAACAGGCGCCAGTATGTGGTGACGAGGGGATTTTCACAGTAACTTCATTGCTGTGTTAATGTAAGCCGACTTGTGACACTAATAAAGATTATTATTAATATCCACCTTGTTAATGTGCAATCAATTTTTACCTCTCTTTATTTCTTTAATATTAATCAGTATTGACGAGCTGTGGTGTAACCCTGTGTTTGGAGTTTGTCTCATGGCGGTAACATTGAACATCGAGGTGATAGAAGAACCCAGACCGTGGATATCTGAAGAACTATACCAAACTGCATTATGGGCTCAAAATGCAAAGTATGGTGGTCAATTTAGTCAAGTCAGAGCCTTGCCAGAATTAGCAATGGCTACAAATGAGTTGAATTGTGCAGGAAAACTCGCCTCAACCTGTGAGAAAGATGTGTTTGTTTGACGTGATAAAGGTGGTTGGAGCAGTCAATGCTTATGTAGTACATTGTATATCTTGTGTTGCCCTATTATGTATTTTCTTGAATTTTATTTAATTCCCTTTTCTTCCCATGTACTGAATGATCTGTTGAGCTGCTTTCAGAAAAATACTTTTCACTGTATCTCGGTACACGTGACAATAAACAAATCCATCCATCCATCCATCCATCTGTGGATTGATAACAGTGTCAGAGGTCACAAAGTAGAGTTAGGCTCACTCGATTCGTTCAGACATCACCTTGTAAGAGGCCCAGGACATAAGAACAATGGAGAAGACAATGATGTCATTGAAAACCAATTAAATGGGCTTAAAACAGGTCTTACCTAATAGTTTTTATTCCTTTACCGAGGTCAAAGCCCACATCCCGTTAATGAATGAAACAAAGGTGTGTGTCTCTATCTAAGTCAGCATTTATTGCCCATCCCTAATTGCCCTTGAGAAGATGGTGGTGAGCTGACTTCTTGAACTGCTGCAGTCCCTATGGTATCACCCACAGTGCGGTTAGGGAGGAAGTACCAGGATTCTGATCCAGGGACAGTGAAGGAACGGCGATATATTTCCACAGCAAGATGGTGAGTGTTACAATCCCAGTGATGTAATAACTGAATGGGAAGATCCCAGAATGGGAACCCTGGCTCAAAAGACTCTAACTTTGTTTAGAAAATGTGAAGCAACAGAGTCACAGGATTGCCAATTAGCTTTCAACAACAAAAACAAACATTTATTAAACATGAAAAGTCTGGCTATGATACAAAATTCCTTCACTCCTACTTATCTTCACAAACGTACACAAATTTCAAGGACAACACAGGTTACTACATATCTTTTGCTTTAATGTTCTCAGTGGACACACAGTCCCTTTAAACCCATAGGTTGACCATGATCAGACAACCCCCCCCCCCCCCCCCCCGCCCCCCCCACTCATTTCTCGAGTTGGAGCGGAATTTGGCCACACAGTCATAGGTGTGTAAGGAGTATAGTGGGTGCTCTAAGTTGCCTATCCTCACTGATTGTGGCCTGTGGGTTAGAAAGTTCAGGATCCAGTCGCAGAGAGAGGAGCCAAGGCCACGGAGTTTGGAGATGGGTTTTGTCGGAATGATGGTGCTGAAGGCTGAGCTTCAGTCGATAAATAGGGAGTGGGAAATAGGTGTCTCTGGCTGTTCCAGGGTAGAGTGCAGGATGAAATGTGAAGTGATGGATTCTGGTCAGAAGAAAGGGTCCAGTTCTGAAGGGAGGGCCTTGTAGTGAGGGGAGTAGCATCCCTGCCTCTACAGGCACAAGTTCCGTGTTTGAATCCCGCCCCAGGACTTGGTGACCAAGCAAGGCGTGTTCGCAAGGCGACCAAAAGAGGGTGAGTGTCAACCTGGGCAACATTTACGAACACGCCAATAACAGATGGTAAGAGCAGGAGAGGTTCCCGGTGTCGTGTTATGTACTCTGGGAAAACACGGGCTGCAACTGGATGCAGCTTTCACCAAAAGATACTCCAGACCTTGAAGTTAGTTCAATCTGATTTATTGAACCTCTCGCACAGTTAGCACAGTTCTCTATGAGTTCGACTCTCTGCTAACCTGAGTGTGGTTACTCTGTCTGACTGAACCAGACTACCTCTTAGCGACGTGCTGGAGGTGTGATACTGTACATACACCCTGACTCACTCTGTCTATGTTCATCGGTGGAAAGAGGCGGAGTGTGAGTGTCTCGTGCCTTTTATCGTCAGATCCCACCCCTAAGTGTCCTGCCTGCTCATTGGGCATGTCCTGGTCTCTGTGTTCATTAGCTGCCTGTCTGTATATCATTATCTGCATATCATGACATCTCCCCTTTTTTTGTTTTGTTGGCACATGTGACCATACTTACATGTGGTGGCATATATTAACATATTTACAAGCGATGGCATATGTGAACGTATTTACATGTGAAGACAGTTGTCTAATGTGAGAAAACAGAACATAGCAAACAAAACAAATGTTCAGAAGTCCAGTCTCTGGGGCTGGCGTCTGATCCTGATTGACCGCCGGAGAAAGGTGGTGGTGGGGACGACGGTGCCTTGACTGGCGGGATGGAAGCCTGTCCGATGGCCTCGTGAGTCGAGGTATCAGGAGGTGGCAAAACAACGGACGGAAACGGAGAAGAAAGCGGTTGCGGGCAGGCAACTTTGCGCAGTGCCCGTCTGTTTCGACGCACAACAGAACCTGCTCATTGGGCATGTCCTGTTCTCTGTGTTCATCAGCTGCCTGTCTGTAAATCATTATCTGCATGTCTGCATATCATGACACCTGGTTGATCACAGTGGTGCCCCAAACAAAATAAAGGACCCCGGCGACAGACTCGCGACCGGCTCCGGGGATTAATAGCCACGGAAACGTGCCTCGGTGCTCAACCGGTTGCCTAGTTGCCGTCGAGAAGGTGGCGGTGGACCGCCATCTTGAAACGCTGCTGTCTCACGTGGTGTAGGTCCGCCCACTGTGCTGGTAGGGAGGGGGCAGTGGATATAGGAACAGACATCGTTGAGGGCAGTTGAGAGTTTGGGGGGACAAATCATTGGGAATGTTCGGGTGGGGGGATAGACAGAGTGGATAGTCAGAGGCTTTTCCCCAAGAGTAGAGGGGTCAATTACAAGGGGGCAGAGGTTTAAGATGTGAGGGGCAAGGTTTAGAGGAGATGTACGAGGCATGTTTTTTACACAGAGGGTAGTGGGTGCCTGGAACTCGCTGCCGGAGGAGGTGGTGGAAGCAGGGATGATAGTGACGTTTAAGGGGCATCTTGACAAATAAATGAATAGGATCGGAATAGAGGGATACAGACCCAGGAAATGTAGAAGATTGTAGTTTAGATGCGCAGCGTGGTCGGGCCGAAGGGCCTGTTCCTGTGCTGTACTTTTCTTTGTTCTTTGTAATAATCGCTTATTGTCACGAGTAAGCTTCAATGAAGTTACTGTGAAAAGCCCCTAGTCGCCACATTCCGGTGCCTGTTCGGGGAGGCCGGTACGGGAATTGAATCCACGCCGCTGGCATTGTTCTGCATTACAAGCCAGCTGTTTAGCCCACTGTGCTAAACCAGTCCCTATGGCTGCTTGAGAGCGCTGTTGATGACCTCTTTCATCACTTTGCTGATTATGAAGGTTAGGCTAATGGAGGGGCGGGGAGGGGGGGGAGAGAGATAATTGTCCTGTTTCTTGAGTACTGGACAGGCCTGGGGAATTTCCCACATACAATGGGTTAACACTGCTACCTCAGCCACAAGGCTCGATTCCTGGCTTGGGTTATAGGGGGCGGGGCTGGGGTACAGGGGCCTGGGGGTAGAAGGGGCGGGGCTGGGGCCAGGGTGGCTGGGCTACAGGAGGCGGGGCTGAGGGTACAAGGGGCGGGGCTGGGGATACAGGGGGCGGGGCTGCGGTATTAGGGGCGGGGCAGGAGGCGGGGCCGGGGCCAGCCCCAGTAGGCGGGCGTGGGCTCAATGGGCGGGGCTGGGGCGGGCTCTGGGGGCGGGCCTGAGGTTACAGGGGGCGGGGCCGGGCTCAGTGGGCGGCGCCAGCCCCAGGGGGCGGGGCCTGCACACGCCATGGCGCTGTGAGAGGACTCCCTTCTCTTCAGCCTGCCCCGCTGCCGGGGGGCGGGACTGGGGGCGGGGCCGGGCTCAGTGGGTGGGACCAGTCACAGCGAGCGGGGTGGGGCTGCGGTGGCTCTGTGGCGGGGCCTGGTTCCCGCCATGGCGCTGTGTGAGGACTCCCTCCTCTGTGACCTGCCTGACTGCCGGGGGGCGGGGCTGGGCTCAGTGCGCAGGGCCGGGGGCGGGGCCAGCCCCAGGAGGCGGGGCGGGGGCGGGGTCTGGTTCCCGCCATGGCGCTGTGTGAGGACTCCCTCCTCAGTAACCTGCCCGGCTGCCTGGGGGCGGGGCCGGGCTCAGTGGGCGTGGCCTGGTTCCCGCCATGGCGCTGTGTGAGGACTCCCTCCTCTGTAACCTGCCCGGCTGCCGCTGCCGCCTGTCCGGCTTCGCCTGGGTCACCGCCTGTTCGCACGTGTTCTGTGACCAGCACGGCAGCGGGCAGTTCAGCCGCTCCCCGGCCCTGTGCCCGGCCTGTGGCACCGCCCTGTCCGGCAAACGGGACATTGTCCGAACCGACCTCAACCCGCCCGAGGACTACAAAGGCATGGTGCTGTCCGGCCTCCGGCCACACACCGTGCTGGAGATCGCCGGCCGGGCACTGGCCTTCTGGGGCTACCAGGTCAGCACCCAGCACCCACCCAGCACCCCGGGGTACCCCACCCAGCACCCTGGGGTGCCCAGCACCCATCCAGCACCCTGGGGTGCTGTCCGGCCTCTGGCCACACACCGTGCTGGAGATCGCCGGCCGGGCACTGGCCTTCTGGGGCTACCAGGTCAGCACGCCGGAGTGGCCACACCCAGCACCCAGGGGTGCCGCCCCACCCACCCAGCACCCCGGGGTGCTGTCCTTCCTCCGGCCACACACCATGCTGGAGATCGCTGGCCGGGCACTGGCCTTCTGGGGCTACCAGGTCAGCACCCCGGGGTGCCCCACCCACCCAGCACCCCGGAGTGCCCCCCACCCAGCACCCCGGGGTGCTGTCCGGCCTCCGGCCACACACCGTGCTGGAGATCGCCAACCGGGCACTGGCCTTCTGGGGCTAACAGGTCAGCACCCCGGGGTGCCCCACCCCATCAGCACCCCGGGGTGCCCCTCCCACCCAGCACCCCAGGGTGCACCACACCCAACACCCCAGGGACCCCTCCCCCGTCTGCCCGTCGCAGGGTGCTGACGTCTCCCCGTCCTTCGGAGTCAATACCTCCCGCCCCACCCAACAACTCCCCTCGTGCCCCCCTCCCAGGCTACTGAACCCCTTCCTCCCCAAGCCCCTCCGCTCCGATCACCCAATAACGGGGGAGAGCGCGATTCGATTCTGTTTGTGTGACCGCAGGGGGGAACTGGATGACAAAGGGGATGGATCAACGGTAGACAGCGGCACACGGTTTTGCCCCTGTGCCACCTAAAGCACTGGGCTCGGTCATGGGCACCCCCTCCCTGAGTTGTGGTATTGTTGGTGGGGGAGGTGGGGTGAGGAACGGATATAGGGCAGATTCACGACAGGCCGAGGTTCATACTCTCTCCGGTGTAGGAGAATAAACGGCAACCCAGAGGAGGAATCTAGTCCACGTCTACTTTGTCAAAACCTTTTATCATCTTATACATGTCAATTAGATCTCTGCTTCTTCTGAACTTGAGACAGTCTCGGCCTAAACTGCTCATAAGACAAACCCCTCATCTCTGCAATCAATCTAGTGAACCTCCTCTGTACTGCCTCTCACACAACTACATCCCTCCTCAAATAAGGGGATCAAAACTGTACTCCAGATGCGGTCTCCCCAATGCCCTGTACAGTTGTAGCAACAACCCCCGGCTTTTATACTCTATCCCTCAAGCTATTGTTATGGGCCAGGGTTTAGAGAACCCCAAAGTGTATCATGGAGTTCACCTGACCCACAACTTTTACTAGATTGTGGTATGAGGAGCACACAGCCCACTCCACAGGTGAGGTACAGCAGAAATGGAAAAGTATTTTTTAAAGCAAAACAATGTTTATTCTATGAACTCACCTTTTTAAAACATACAGTGAACATCTTAGCAACCATTAATTCAAATACAACCCCCAAAGAATACAACACTAAATAATCCTTTAAGCTTTCCATTTAACATCCATAAGACTTAAAACACCTTTTACCAGAAGCACACCAGGTTAAAGTCACTACTGTTATTAGTTTTAAATCACCAGGATTGATTTACAGCCTTTAGATTACAGAGAGAGATTCATACCCCTTCTGTCTGCGACTGCAGCTATCCAGCTCTGAAAGGGAAACTACAACACACCCTGCAGCAAACAACCTAAAATGAAAGTAAAAAGCTGACAGACAGCCCAGCTCCACCCACTCTCTGACATCACTGCAGTAGTAAAAACCCATTTCTTAAAGGTACTCTCACTACAGATATTTATAAACACACCCATTTATAAACACCCATTTTTTTTTAAATTTAGATTACCCAATTATTTTTTCAATTAAGGGGCAATTTAGCGTGGCCAATCCACCTACTCTGCACATTTTTGGGTTGTGGGGGCAAAACCCACGCAGACACGGGGAGAACGTGCAAACTCCACACGGACAGTGACCCAGAGCCGGGATCGAACCTGGGACCTCAGCGCCGTGAGGCGGTTGTGCTAACCACTAGGCCACCGTGCTGCCCTTAAAACACCCATTTTTTAAAGGTACTGTCACTACAGATATTTATATACACACCCATTTATAAACACCCATTTCTTAAAGGTACTCTCACTACAGATATTTGTATACATACCCATTAATCAACACCCATTTCTTAAAGGTACTCTCACATGACACCCTCCCCCAAAAAGAAACCTTCAACTCTAAGATGGTTTCATTTTTCACCTTTTCACCATCCTTTAAGCAATGCACACAGAAAATATACTTTATCGTTTCAAAAACACACGCAAACAGGTATAATGATATAGTCAATTTTTGCCCCCGTTCTTCTTTCCCCAATTGAAATCCTTCTTGATTGACAGTCTCTTTGAACAAGGAGGTCTCTATACGATCCCTTTGTGTCCGCCAATTGTAACTGTCGTGTTTCATGGCCATTTTCTGAAGTTCAAACTCTCTCTCGATCTTTTTCCCTGATCTGTATCTCCCTTTCTCTTTCTTTTTGTTCTGCTGGGGCTATTCTTTCTGTTTTCCTCTCTCTGTTTTTCCTCTCTCTCTCTTCTCTCACATGATATTACAAAGGCTAGAATCCCACTTGCCTTCCATATTCCCTGCTGTACCGACGTGCTAATTTCCTGCGATTGATGCACGAGTACACCCAGATCCCTCTCCAACGAAACACTTTGAAGTGTCTCTGCATTGATAATAAATTGCCTTTCCATCTTTCTGTCCAAAATGGATAACCTCATACTCATCCACATGAAACTCTGTCTACCACATTGGCCCAATCACCCAACCTATCTACAACCATTTGTATTATTTCCTCATTGCAAAGGTGTCAACTATCTACCTTATCGATCGATGCTCCTCATTATTTTATAGACCTCTATAAGATCGCCCCGAAGCCTCCTACGCTCCAGGAAAAAAGTCCCAGCCCATCCACCCTCTCCTTATCACTCAGACCATCAAGTCCTGGTCGCATCCTCGTAAATCTCTTCCACACTCTTTCTCATCTAACAATATCCTTCCTGTCATAGGGTGACCCGACCTGAACGCAACACTGTGGCTTCACCGCGCCAGGGTCCCGGGTTCGATTCCCCGCTGGGACGCTGTCTGTGCGGAGTCTGCACGTTCTCCCCCGTGTCTGCGTGGATTTCCTCCAGGTGCTACGGTTTCCTCACACAGTCCAAAGACGTGCAGGTTAGATGGATTGGACTTGCTAAATTGTCCCTCAGTATCCAAAAAAGGTTAGGGGGAAGGGGGTTATTAGGTTACGGGGATAGGGTGGATGTGAGGGCTTAGTGGGTCAGTGCCGACTCCTTCTGCACTG
>NW_024055436.1:0-859 GCF_902713615.1 Scyliorhinus canicula
TTCAAGTTATCCCCCTGGTATAACCCATATCTTCGTAGAAGATTTGATCTACTTACCACTGAGTAGCTTCGATCCTGGGTCCCTGCGTTGCTCAGTAAGTAAAGTAGACGTGGTAATAACCACTGTTTCAGATTACAACTTTTGAGTTATTTTATTATTTTTTTCTTTTAAAGATAAAATCACTGTTTTTACATAAAGGTAAAAACGATCTTTTCTTTGGATCCTCCTGGTCAGTTGTTAGACCTTCAGGTCTGCCTTGACAATCTTTCTTCTGTAACTTTTGTTTTCTCCTGATGGATTCAGCTGTTCTGCTTGGTTTCTGTGTTCTCCTCCGTCCCATGTAACGAGGGCAGCTATGAGAGCTGACGCTATTGGCTGCTGAATTATTAGTGTTTGTATAGCCCTTTGCTCAGCCTTAGTTTCTACATGTCCTTTATTGACAATGTAACTGTCCCTTGCCGACTGTAGCTAATGCGAGGCTCCCAGTCTTTGAAACATCTTATTCTGCTTGACAGGTAATACATTGTTTTTTGGTTTTTAAAATATTTTAATAAGTTTTTGAAAATTTTTTAAACAGTAACATAAACAATGACATTAACATGGTAAAAATAAACATTTCCACCCCCAGCCCAATCTTCACGCACCTCAACCATACAACAATCCTTCCGTTCCCCCCACCCCCTTGGAATACTGCATCTGCTGACATTTTAATTTTCCCCGAGAAAAGTCGACGAACGCTGCCAACTTCTGGCAGAACCCTAACATTGACCCTCTTAGCTAAACTTTATTTTCTCGGAGAATGAGAAACCCAGCCATGTCACTAACCCAGGTCTCTACACATGGGGGCTTCGAGTCCCTC
>NW_024055436.1:959-29519 GCF_902713615.1 Scyliorhinus canicula
CCCCCACCCCCCCCCAATCCACTCTTTTCTGCCTCTTTTGCCAAACCCCACCCCCAATCCCCTGCTTTTCCTGCCACCCCCCCACCCCCCCCAATCCCCTGCCACCCCCCCCCCCCCCCAAATCCCCCCTGCCTTGCCACCCAACCCCACCCAATCCCCTCTGCCACCCCCCCCCCCCAATCCCTGCCACCCCCCACCCACCAATCCACCTGCCACCCCCCCACCAATCCCCTGCCACCACTCTCCCCCCAATCCCCTGCCACCCCCACCACCCATCACTGTCCAACCCCCCCCCCCAATCCCCTGCCAACCCCCCCCCCCAATCCCCGGACACCCCCCCCCCCAATCACCCTTGCCACCCCCCTCCCCCCAATCCCCTGCCACCCCCCCCCCCAATCCCCTGCCCACCCCCCCCCCCAATCCCTGCCACAACCCCCCCCCCCCCCAATACCCTTGCACCACCCCCCCAACCCATCCCCTGCCACCCCCCCACCCCAATCCCTCCTGAACCCCCCCCCCCCCCCCCACTTTTTCCCAATCCCCGCCACCCCCCCCCCCCAATCCCCTGCCACTGTACTGACCCCTTAAGGGCCATCGCGAAGGGCTCTATCAGCAGCACAAACAATATGGTGACAGCGGATACCCCTGCCTTGTTCCCCTGTACAAACCAAAACTCTGTGAACTCATCTCGTTTGTCTGTACACTCGCCACCGGGGCCACATAACAACAGCCGCACCAATGCCACAAACTTGGGGCCAAACCTTCCCAGAATGTCAGACAGGTGGCGCCACTCCACCCGGTCCAAAGCCGCCTCCGCACAGAGACCCCGCCCCCACACACACGTCACAAAGGTGATGGCCGCGCATGCGCTCTGCTCCCCGCTGAACAAAGATGGCGGCGGTGGAACTGGGCCTGATCCCAGATAAAAGCCGCGTAGCTTGCAAACACGGGAACTGCAGGCTCTTATTCAGACCCTGTGGCCTTCACCAGGTGTTTATAAAGTCTCCGCTCCCTCCCCACCCCGATTCCCGCCTCCATTCCTCTCTCCGCTCCACCGACTCACCCGCCCAAAAAGCCGCTCCCGCATTCGTAAGGCTCCGGGCAAAGTGACACTGCGCATGCTCCAGATACAGCACTGCGCCTGCGCACCGGCTCCTATGGTGTGAATAGGGCACATTCACAGCTGCCCGGAATGTTGGGTAACAACCACGCCATTGAAAGCTCAATCAGTTCATACAAAATAACTTTGTTACCATTGGAGATAAATTAATTTTAAAAATCTCAAATTGTGAATTGGTGATCTGCTATACTCTATATCTCAAAATTCTCCTGTGCCACCATGCAGAGGTTTTTAAAGCTTTTATATTTTTCCTCTCTCATCCTCCTCTGATGTTTCTGACTCTGGCTGGGTTCAATCACAGTCACTGGTTCCTCTGTCTTCCCTCTCCATCGTTAATTCTGAATATTCACTGTTTTACATAATATTGCTGCACAAATAAAAGTCGTTTGGCCTTATCTGTACTGGCTCTTTGGAAGATCTATCCAATTAATCCCACAGCCTTCCTGGCAGAGTCAGAACAATGTAGATCTGCTGATGTAATCCAGTGCTTAATTGAAAAGGCTTTGCAGTTGGATAGTTCACAGTCACATTCACCCCTGTGGAAAAATTGATTGCCTAATTTGTTGAGCAGATATCAGGTCCTCACTGTTAGTTATGCACACAGAGCATCTAATTGAGTTAATTCAACAATTTACAGTCCGCACAAACCACAGTGACATTATTCATAAAGGGTCTAGTCAAGGGAGTATCTTGATGTGATAGAGTAGATGAATTATGGGGTTACAAAATAAAGGCATTAATATCCTGCAATTTCACAATTCCCACTTGGCTGGAATATTGTCGTCTGAAAGGGCCCCACATACCGGTCAGAGGAAACAGGCCAAGTCCAATAGACCTATTAAAGCCACATCACTGTTCGATTGTACTGGGGTTTGTGAATGAATCTCGGTTTTATGAACAAGGTCCGTATCAGTCTGGTTGCTGTGTCTTTGATTCCCAATAACAGCTGTAGTATCCTCATTAAATATCCACCACAGTATTTAGCCCATAAATCGCAGGACATCATCATAATCAAAGCCCTTGAAATTGTTCCTGATAAAATTACCAACGATTCTGAAAGCTTCATTCACTGTTAGACCCTTATTGAAAACATATATCTCTGGCAAAAAAAGAAAACACACAGCTTATCCATGGCAGAAAGGAAACCACTCACCCTCCACTCCAAACTCTGAATAATTTGGGATGTTGCTGATAAGAGAGAATTGCTATTTGTAAGACGAAGGTACATTAGCAGCAGGAGTCACAAAGAACAAAGAAAAGAACAGCACAGGAACAGGCCCTTCGGCTCGCCAAGCCCATGCTGACAATGCTGCCCGTCTAATCTAAAATCTTCTATGCTTTCTGGGTCCGTATCCCTCTATTCCCATCCTATTCATGTATTTGTCCAGATGCCCCTTGAATGTCACTATCATCCCTGCTTCCGCCATCTCCTCCAGCAGCGTGTTCCAGGCATCCACTACTCTCTGTGTAAAAAACTTGCCTCGTGCATCTCCTCTAAACCTTGCCCCTCGCACCTAAAACCTATTAGTGAAGTTAGTGAAGAGGGTGATTGTAACAAACAGGATGACTGACTCACCCGGAAAGCTGCTCTAGAGGAGATTCATGGGATCCACCCAAAATATAAAACACAATTGTTGGCACTGGTCTGACAGACTCCAGTTAAACCTGAATTTTAAAACTTGTCAGGACCCGGACCCTGGAGTGAGTATGGGAAAGCAGTGGTACACCATCGCAAAGGCTTTCCCTCAGCAAGTAAAGGTCTCACCTATCCTACATGATGGGGGTTTCTATCACAAAACAGTTCTAATTTGACTTGCATCACACCTTAATGTCTTGCAAAATAATTAATTTTGTTTCGGGATCAGATTTGGGGAGTGTTTCTCTTTCCTGTCCCCATATGTTTATAATTACTACTGGTGGCTGAGGAAACGCCAGGATGTTCATCAGCACCTGAACCTGTGTCCCAAATAATCTGGCTGTGTGACAGGAAGACTAATTGGGATGTTCGACATGATGATCTGGATAAATTGGGAAGAACAAATCTTTTATTGGCGATTCACAAATGAGGGAAGGAAGTACAGTATCTGTGTTACCATGGAGATAAGTGTGTCAGGTAAAAAATGAAAAACGTCCGATAACTAGATTGAAAATAAATACTATGCTTTATTTTGTTAATAGGGACAATAAGTGGATGGTCACCGTGCTCGTGTACTGTGTCCAGGCTGAAATTCTGTTCTTGTCATATGATCACCACCCTCCCTGCCCCACCCACTCCTCTAATTGTCCTTTCTGAGCTCCAGCTAGGTGATATTAAACATTAAGGGGGAAAGACAAAGAGCTGTATCAGGAGAAAGTGCTACTCCAGAGGTTTCTCTGGGGTAGTTCCCTCCGTGCCTGAATCATGAATACACTGTTATTACCTGACTCTGTGTCTCCTGTGGTTAGTTGGAAGAAGGCATGGGCTCAGATCTGTACAGAATATTCCAACTGAGGTCTAATTAGTGTCTTGTACAAGTTTACCGTAACCAGCTTGTTCCTGTAGTTTATGCCCTTATTAAGCTAGCTCATATTATATGCTTTAACTGCTCTCTTTACCTATAAAGAACTCCAGCAAATTAATTAAACACGATTTCCCCTTTAGATATCCATGCTGGTTCTACCAAATAAGTCCTCATTTTTCCATGTGGTTATTAATTCTATCTTTTCACAGTAACTTCACAGGAGCTTTTCACAGTAACTTCATTGCAGTGTTAATGTAAGCCTACTTGTGACAATAAAGATTACTTTATCTGGAATAATTGATACTTGAAGCATGCCGAACAACTGGTGTTAAACTAGTTGGTCTGTAATTGCTGGGGCTATCCTTACAACCCTTTTTGAATAAAGGTTTGTAATTCTCCAGTCTGGCACTGCCAGGAAAGACTGAGAGATAATTTCTAGCTCCCCTGAAATTTACATTTTCATTTCAACCCTTCCTCCTTATCAATTTTGAACCTATCTGGGGACTGCACTTCGTAGTCTGTCTGCATGGCCTGGGTACATTTATCTCATTGGTAAAGGCAAACAGTTAGTTTTGTTTCAGTTTGAGCAGCGTGACAGTTCCTGGGTGAGTTTCTCCATCGGCTGACACCGGAATCGCAAAACGCGATTGAGTGGAGAATTGGTTCTGACTCCAAAATCATGGCGGGCACCGATTTCATGCCAAATCACAATTATCCATCACATCTACAATGGTGTCAATACATTTCAGAATGCACACACAGTTAGACACTGTTTGCGTATCATTAGGGTGGCACAGCAGTTAGCACTGTTGCTTTGCAGCTCCAGGGTCCCAGGTTCAATTCCCAGCTAGGGTCACTGCCTGTGCAAAGCCTGCAAGTTCTCCCTATGTCTGCATGCTTTTCCTCTGGGTGCTCCGGTTTCCTTCCACAGTCCAAAGATGTGCAGGTTAGGTGGATGTTTTTTTATTTTTTTTAATATAAATTTAGAGTACACAATTCATTTTTTCCAATTAAGGGGCATGTTCAATCCACCTACCTTGCACATGTTTAGGTTGTGGGGGCGAAACCCACGTGAACACGGGGAGAATGTGCAAACTCCACATGGACAATGACCCAGAGCCGGGATGGAACCTGGGTCCTTGAGTGCTGCCACTGCGCCACTGTGCCGCTCACCAGGTTAGGTGGATTGGCCATGCCAAATTGGCCTTAGTGTCCAAAATCATTGGGTGGGGTTACGCGGATAAGGTGGAGGTGTGGGCTTGGGCAGGGTGCTCTTGCCAAGGGCTGCTGCAGACTCAATAACCCCTATTGGCTCCTTATGAACTGCAAATGCTAGAATTCTATGATTAGTGGACCTGACCCAGTATTCTCCGGGGCCTCTGTGATTCGCTGTCTCCGATGGGCCAAATTCCTGATGGCAAGGTTCACTTGCGCTTATAAAAATTGTGAAACGGGCACCATCGCTGATGGGGGAGACGGGGTAGGGAATGTGTGCAACATCACTATGGTTCGCTGACATTTGTGCTGCTGGGCGGGGGGGAGGGGGAGGGCAGGGTGCTTCTACCAGGGTCGGGGGAGTAGCTGGGAATAGCCAGCATTTGAGCTGTGGGGTGGACCATCACGGAGCATCATTACCGCAACCTGCAAGGTAACCATGCAGCTGTGTATACCGGTGACTGCCCATTGTGAACTTAGGGCCACAGGTCATTTGGGTATCCCCCCCGCCACCCCCCCGGCACCACGCTATGTGCCCTCTGGCCTCAGCCGGCTCCTCAGCAAGATGGTGCGCTCCAGCGTAACCAGTGCCATCTTGTTGGCTGGGATGAGTGTGTGAGAGGAGTGTAATGTGTATATGCGGCTGCAGCTTGTCAGCCTCCCGAGTGTCGATCACAGACCTGGCGAGTCCCACACCGTTTCTCAATGGCATCGCTTGGATGTTCCACATGGCGCCGGTGCTAAGCCCTCCAAAGTCACTGAATCGGTCCACGTACGCCGCCAGTTTTGCTGCCGTGGAAGTCCACAAATCCTGCCCCTGCATCACTTAGTCTCAGGAATGGAGAGTCCCGCCCACTGTGTTTCATTTTTTTTGCTCTAGGTCTGGAGTCACATCGTTCATCGAATGCACACTGCAGAAGGAGGCCATCGAGTCTGCGCCGGCTTTTAAAGTTCCTTCTACACCTTTAAACAAGTAACGGTAAATGAGAGCAAACTGATGCACAGTGACCCAAAAACAAGACACTGTGGACAGTCCCTCTCTGCCCTGTTCTTTTGTGAAGTCAGCTCTTGAATTGTGTGAACATAGTTTCAGATTTTCACATTTCAGTAACAAATGTTGAAATGTTTGCTCCACACCCACAGGGTTTCATCTGTTTAAAGCCACAAACAGAAAGGTCCAGTTTTCTCCTGGAGTTTGAGACAAATCAGCTTCAAAATGATGCAGAGTTTCAGCCAATGAGGGAGATCGGGGCTCAGTCCCGCCCCTCATTCACCCCCTCTTCCAATAGGTCCGGAAATGCCATCAATCAGCCGGGCCTTGGATCCGGAGCATACGCAGAACTGGACACTAATGCGCAGGCGTAGTGTCAAAGTGTTTGGAGCATGCGCAGTGTGATTGATGCCTCGGCCCTTGTTTGTCCCGGAGAAGCGGAGTCAGCGTCAGGCGGTGGGTGGGAGGATTTGGAAACACTTTGTGGATCCGCAAACCCTTCACCATCATTGTCAGCTCCCTGGTTTGCAGCTGCGGAGCTTCTCCCTCCTTCCCGGGAACAGGCCCAGGTTAACGGGCACCATCCTGCTTCACACACTGGAGGGTGGTTCACATCACAGGATGGGGGAGGGGGGGATAATAAATAAGAGCTTATACTTTGCACTCCAATCAATGAGGACTCTGATCTGTGGGAAGGAAGGAAACCCTGGCAGGTGGGCGGGGAGGATTCACAAACACCCACTGCAGGCCCCAAACCCCCTGTATCCTGTAGGTGATGGATTTAGTAAAATTATTTTTCCAGGATATCAGAGGATTTGCAGACATCAAACCAAACTTCACATCAAGATGCTTCAGTGATTTGATTAATCAGAATCTGAATATCATCAGCCTTTGTATACAGAAGGAGAAATGTTTGTTCCGTTCTGTCTGTGGAAAAAGATCTGATCCATCAGTGTGAGTGAGAAAGCACCGAGATACGCAAATACCCAAGAGAGAGTTTCCAATGTGCTGAATACGGAAAGAGCTTTCACCAGCCTGAAAACAAAACCATAGCATTCACAGTGAGTAGTCCCCCTCTACATATTCTGTGTAAATGAGGCTTCAACATTATCCAAGCTGGAGACACACGAGGACACTCACATCATGGAGAAACTATTGAAATGTGGGGACTGTGGAAAGGGATTCAATTACCCATCTGCATTGGATATTCATCGACGCACTCACACTGGAGAGAGGCCTTACACCTGCACTGTGTGTGGGAAAGGATTTGCTTACTCATCCAGCCTGTATACACATCAGCGTGTTCATACTGGCGAGAAGCCATTCAATTGCCTTGAATGTGGGAAGGGGTGTAATGCTTTATCAAGCCTCCTAATTCACCAGCAAGTTCATTCTGATCAGAGACCGTTTCAATGTTTTGATTGTGACAAAAACTTTAAAAGCACAAAGGACTTGCTGAGACACCAGCGTACTCACATGGAGGTGAGGCCTTTTGCCTGCTCAGTGTGTGGTAAGGGATTCACTCAGTCATCCCACCTTCTAACACACCAACTTGTTCACTCTGATAAGAGACCTTTCCAATGTTCGCACTGTGAGAAGTGTTTTAAAAGTAAAAATGATTTACAAGCCCATCAACGCACTCACACTGGGGAGAAGCCGTTCACTTGCACTGTCTGTCAGAGGAGATTCGGACGTTTATCCCAGCTACAGACACACCAGCGAGTTCACTCTGATCAGAGACCATTTCAATGTTCTGATTGTGAGAAGAGCTTTAAAAGCAAACAGGATCTGGTGACACACCAGCGAGTTCACACTGGAGAGAGGCCATTCACCTGCTCTGTGTGTGGGAAGGGATTCACCCATTCATCCCACCGTCTGAGACACCAGCGCATTCACACTGAAGAGAGGCCGTTCATTTGCTCTGTGTGTGGTAAGGGATTTGCTGATTCACCCCACCTTCTGATACATGAGCGAATTCACACTGGAGAAAGACCTTTCACTTGCTCCATGTGTGGGAAAGGATTCACACAGCCATCCCAGCTCATTGTACATCAACTTGTTCACACTGATCAGAGACCGTTTAAATGTTCTGACTGTGAGAAGAGCTTTAAGAGCACAAAGGACCTTCAGAGACACCAGCAAGTACACACTGGGGAAAGGTCATTCACCTGCCTGATATGTGGGAAGAGATTTGCTCAGTCTTCCCACCTGCTGAGCCACCAGCAAGTTCACACTGGGGAGAGATCATTCACCTGCTCCATATGTGGGAAGAGATTTGCTCGGTCATCCAATCTGCTGAGACACCAGCGAGTTCACAAGTCACTGCAGGGGATAGATTCTGCTGTTGCTGCTGCTGTTAATCCCATGCAGGACTGAACCATGTTCATTCTGTTATTCAGGAGGTTGGAGTGGGCACTTAGATAATCTCAGTGCAATTAGGCAGAATCAATATAATTTATGAAAGGGAAATCATGTTTGACTAATTTATTGGAGTTCTTTGAGGAAGTAACAAGCAACGTGGATAAAGGGGGACCTGTGGATGTGATGTATTTAGATTTCCAGCAGGCACTTGACAAGGTGCCACTTAATGTTCACTCCACAAAATAAAAGCCCATTGTGTAGCTGGTAACAGCATGGACAGAGGATTGATTAGCGAATAGGAAACATTGTGGAGGTAAAAACGAGTCATTTTTGATGTAACCTGTGGACTACCACCGGGATCGGTACTGGAGGCTCAACTATTTTCAGGACTTGGTTGATCAGATCAAAAGTACTGTTGCAAAATTTGCTGTTGCTACAAAGGTATGGAGTAAGATAAGTTGTGAGTGACCATAAGGAGTCTGTAAAGGGTGCAGATAGGCTAAATAAGTGAGCTACAATTTGGCAGATTGAACACAGTGTGAGGAAATGTGAACTTGTTCACTTTTGCAGGAAGAATAAAAAAGCAACATATTGGATTGAATTTATTTACTGTCACGCGTAACGAGGTACAGTGAAAAATATTGCTCTGCGCACAGCTCAGGCAGATCATTCCGTACATGAAAAGCAAATACATAGGGCAAACATAAAATACACAATGTAAATATATAGACACAGCCATCGGGTGAAGCATACAGGAGTGTAGTATTACTCAGTAGAGAAGATGTGTGAAGAGAATGTAAAAGAGAAAAGGTCAGTGATAGTGTTAGTGTTAGAATTAAGTTTTAAGAGATTAGTATGATTATCGGAGATGTAAGAAGTGGATCTGTGTGAGAGAGCTCACAGAGAGTCCCCACACTCCAGCACCATCTTGCATTGCTTATTTAAATACACAGAGATTGCAGCTCCGAGGTACAGAGGGATCTGGGTGTACTGATACATGAATCAGGATCAGTTACTCTGCAGATACAGTACATGATTGGGAAGGTAAAGGGAATGTTGCTGTTTATTGCAAGGGGAAAGTACTGCAGTTGTACAGGGTATTGGTGAGACCACATCCAAAGTACTGTGTACGGTTTTGGTCTCCTTATTTAAGAAAGGACATAATTTAATTTGAAACTGGTCAGAGACGGTTCACTTGACCGGGTGAGGAGTTATCATAGGAGGAAAGCTTGGCGAAGCTGTGACTGTATCCACTTGAGTTTGGAAGAATGAGAGGGGATCTGATTGAACCATATGGGGCTGGATTATCCCATTCTGGGGTTATGGCCCCACGCCGGCGTGGGAACGGTGGCATTTTACACCAGACAAAATGGTGTGAAACGGTTACCGATTCCCTGTTTTGCTGGGGGCTAGCATGTCGGCTGCGTAGAGCACCTGGCTCTTGCTGCCAATATGCCCTGGAGAATTGCCGGGTCTGTGGCCGCACATGCGCTTGGCGGCCCCTGAGCAGCCGCGCTGTGCTACACGGCAGAGGCCACTCGCGGACCCGGCTTGCAAAATAATGCCTCCCCTTTGGCTGGCTCGCACGTCCCGGACCACCCCCACAGTGCCCCCAGCCCCAAATAAAGAACTCCCTGCCCATGGATCAGCCCTCCCCCGACTGTGGCGGTGCTGGACTGAGTCCACAGCTGCCATGCCGAGTTCCCGACAGCATGGGACCACACGCGACCCACACCGTCGGGAACTTGGCTGGTCGGGGGCGGAGCATCCGGAGGCGGATCTCAGGCAAAGTTCTGAGGCCATCGATATGTGGCGCGGCGTACCATTGTGATTTAAACAGTGATTGATAAAGGTTCAGCATAACTTACCTGCTTTAAAAAAAAAAAAATTTAGAGTACCAAACTCATTTTTTCCAATTAAGGGGCAATTTAGCATGGTCAATCCACCTAACCTGCACATGTTTGGGTTGTGGGGGTTGAGACCCACGCAGATACGGGGAGAACGTGCAAACTCCAAATGGACAGTGACCCAGAGCCGGCATCGAACCTGGGACTTCAGCGCCGTGAGGCAGAAATGCTAACCACTGTGCCACCGTGCTGCCCGCCTTACCTGCTTTTAACTCAACGACTCTACATGTTATCTGTGTCAGCGTGGGTTTCCGCCACGTGTTCCGGTTTCCTCCCAAAAGTCCCGAAAGATGTGCTTGTTAGGTGAATTAGACATTCTGAATTCTTCCTCAGTGTGCCCGAACAGGCGCCAGTATGTGGTGACGAGGGGATTTTCACAGTAACTTCATTGCTGTGTTAATGTAAGCCGACTTGTGACACTAATAAAGATTATTATTAATATCCACCTTGTTAATGTGCAATCAATTTTTAACTCTCTTTATTTCTTTAATATTAATCAGTATTGACGAGCTGTGGTGTAACCCTGTGTTTGGAATTTGTCTCATGGTGGTAACATTGAACATCGAGGTGATAGAAGAACCCAGACTGTGGATATCTGAAGAATTATACCAAACTGCACTGTGGGCTCAAAATGCAAAGTATAATGGTCAATTTAGTCAAGTCAGAGCCTTGCCAGAATTAGCAATGGCTGCAAAATGAGTTGAATTGTGCAGGAGAACTAGCCTCAACCTGTGAGAAAGATGTGTTTGTTTGACGTGATAAAGGTGGTTGTAGCAGTCAATGCTTATGTAGTACATTGTATATCTTGTGTTGCCCTATTATGTATTTTCTTGTATTTTCTTGAATTCTGTTTAATTCCCTTTTCTTCCCATGTACTGAATGATCTGTTGAGCTGCTTGCAGAAAAATACTTTTCACTGTACCTCGGTACACGTGACAATAAACAAATCCATCCATCCATCCATCTGGGGATTGATAACAGTGTCAGAGGTCACAAAGTCACTCGATTCGTTCAGACATCACCTTGTAAGAGGCCCAGGATATAAGAACAATGGAGAAGACAATGATGTCATTGAAAACCAATTAAATGGGCTAAAAAATGGGCTAATAGTTTTTATTCCTTTATGGAGGTCAAAGCCCACATCCCGTTAATGAATGAAACAAAGGTGTGTGTCTCTATCTAAGTCAGCATTTATTGCCCATCCCTAATTGCCCTTGAGAAGGTGGTGGTGAGCTGACTTCTTGAACTGCTGCAGTCCCTATGGTGTCACCCACAGTGCGGTTAGGGAGGAAGTACCAGGATTCTGACCCAGGGACAGTGAAGGAACGGTGATATATTTCCACAGCAAGATGGTGAGTGTTCCAATCCCAGTGATGTAATAACTGAATGGGAAGATCCCAGAATGGAACCCTGGCTCAAAAGACTCTAACTTTGTTTAGAAAATGTGAAGCAACAGAGTCACAGGATTGCCAATTAGCTTTCAACAACAAAAACAAACATTTATTAAACATGAAAAGTCTGACTATGATACAAAATTCCTTCACTCCTACTTATCTTCACAAACGTGCACAAATTTCAAGGACAACACAGGTTACAACATATCTTTTGCTTTAATGTTCTCAGTGGACACACAGTCCCTTTAAACCCATAGGTTGACCATGATCAGACAACACTCCCCACCCCCCCCCCCCCCCCCCCCACCCACTCAGAAACCAAGTGACAGGTGCAATTCAATCCATCTTCTGTGGATTCCTCAAGTTGGAGGGGAATTTGGCCATACAGTCATAGTCATAGGGGGCTGAGGACACAGCCTTGTGGGGCACCGGTGTTGAGGACGATCGTGGAGAAGGTGTTGTTGCCTATCTTTACTGATTGTGGCCTGTGGGTTAGAAAGTTCAGGATCCAGTTGCAGAGGGAGGAGCCAAGGCCACAGAGTTTGGAGATGGGTTTTGTCGGAATGATGGTGCTGAAGGCTGAGCTTCAGTCGATAAATAGGGAGTGGGAAATAGGTGTCTCTGGGTGTTCCAGGGTAGAGTGCAGGATGAAATGTGAAGTGATGGATTCTGGTCAGAAGAAAGGGTCCAGTTCTGAAGGGAGGGCCTTGTGGCAAGGGAAGTAGCAATCCTGCCTCTACAGGCACAAGTTCTGTGTTCGAATCCCGCCCCAGGACTTGGTGACCAAGCAAGGCGTGTTCCCAAGGCGACCAAAAGAGGATGAGTGTCAACCTGGGAAACGTTTCCGAACACGCCAATAACAGGTGGTAAGAGCTGGAGAGGTTCCCGGTGTCGTATTATGTACTCTGGGAAAACACGGGCTGCAACTGGATGCAGCTTTCACCAGACCTTGAAGTTAGTTCAATCTGATTTATTGAACCTGTCGCACAGTGAGCACAGTTCTCTATGAGTTCGACTCTCTGCTAACCTGAGTGTGGTTACTCTGTCTGACTGAACCAGACTACCTCTTAGCGACGTGCTGGAGGTGTGATACTGTACATACACCCTGACTCACTCTGTCTATGTTCATCGGTGGAAAGAGGCGGAGTGTTAGTGTCTCGTGCCTTTTATCGTCAGATCCCACCCCTAAGTGTTCTGCCTGCTCATTGGGCATGTCCTGTTCTCTGTGTTCATTAGCTGCCTGTCTGTATATCATTATCTGCATATCATGACATCTCCCCTTTTTTTATGTTTTGTTGGCACATGTGACCATACTTACATGTGGTGGCATATATTAACATATTTACAAGCGGTGACATATGTGAACGTATTTACATGTGAAGACAGCTGTCTAATGTGAGAAAACGGAACATAGCAAACAAAACAAATGTTCATAAGTCCAGTCTCTGGGGCTGGCGTCTGATCCTGGTCGACCGCCGGAGAAAGGTGGTGGTGGGGACGACGGCGCCTTGACTGGTGGGATGGAAGCCTGTCCGATGGCCTCGTGAGTCGAGGTATCAGGAGGTGGCAAAACAACGGACGGAAACGGAGAAGAAAGCGGTTGCGGGCAGGCAACTTTGCGCAGTGCCCGTCTGTTTCGACGCACAACAGAACCTGCTCATTGGGCATGTCCTGTTCTCTGTGTTCATCAGCTGCCTGTCTGTAAATCATTATCTGCATGTCTGCATATCATGACACCTGGTTGATCACAGTGGTGCCCCAAACAAAATAAAGGACCCCGGCGACAGACTCGCGACCGGCTCCGGGGATTAATAGCCACGGAAACGTGCCTCGGTGCCCAACCGGTTGCCTAGTTGCCGTCGAGAAGGTGGCGGTGGACCGCCATCTTGAAACGCTGCTGTCTCACGTGGTGTAGGTCCACCCACTGTGCTGGTAGGGAGGGGGGGCAGTGGATATAGGAACAGACATCGTTGAGGGCAGGTTGAGAGTTTGGGGGGGACAAAACATTGGGATTGGCATAGACAGAGTGGATAGTCAGAGGCTTTTCCCCAAGAGGGGTCAATTACTAGGGGGCAGAGGTTTAAGGTGCGAGAGGCAAGGTTTAGAGGAGATGTACGAGGCAAGTTTATTTACTCAGAGGGTAGTGGGTGCCTGGAACTCGCTGCTGGAGGAGGTGGTGGAAGCAGGGACGATAGTGACGTTTAAGGGGCATCTTGACAAATACATGAATAGAATGGGAATAGAAGGATACGGGATCAGGGCTGAGCTGGCAAGGTGGACACAGAACTGGCTAGGTCATAGAAGGCAGAGAGTAGCAATGGAAGAGTGCTTTTCTGATTGGAGGGCTGTGACTAGTAGTGTTCCGCAGGGATCAGTGCTGGGACCTTTGCTGTTTGTAGTATATATAAATGATATTGGAGGAAAATGTAACTGGCCTGATTCATAAGTTTGCAGACGACACAAAGGTTGGTGGAATTGCGGATAGCGATGAGGTCTGTCAGAGGATATAGCAGGATTTAGATCGTTTGGGGACTTGGGCGGAGAGATGGCAGATGGAGTTTAATCCGGACAAATGTGAGGTAATGCATTTTGGAAGGTCTAATGCAGGTAGGGAATATACAGTGAATGGTAGAACTTTAAAGAGTATTGAAAGTCAGAGAGATCTAGGTGTACAGGTCCACAGGTCACTGAAAGGGGCAACACAGGTGGAGAAGGTAGTCAAGAAGGCATACGGCATGCTTGCCTTCATTGGCCAGGGCATTGATTATAAGAATTGGCAAGTCATGTTGCAGCTGTATAGAACCTTAGTTAGGCCACACTTGGAGTATAGTGTTCAATTCTGGTCGCCACACTACCAGAAGGATGTGGAGGCTTTAGAGACGGTGCAGAAGAGATTGACCAGGATGTTGCCTGGAATGGAGGGCATTAGCTATGAGGAGAGGTTGAATAAACTGGGTCTATTCTCACTGGGACGACGGAGGTTGAGGGGCGACCAGATAGAGGTCTACAAAATTAAGAGGGGCATGGACAGAGTGGATAGTCAGAGGCTTTTCCCCAGAGTAGAGGGCTCAATTACTAGGTGCCAGAGGTTTAAGGTGCGAGGGGCAAGATTTAGAGTAGATGTACGAGGCATGTTTTTTACACCGAGGGTAGTGGGTGCCTGGAACTCGCTGCCGGAGGAGGTGGTGGAAGCAGGGACAACGTTTAAGGGGCATCTTGACAAATACATGAATAGACTGGGAATAGAGGGATACGGACCCAGGAAGTGTAGAAGACTGTAGTTTAGTCAGGCAGCATGGTCGGACCGAAGGGTCTGTTCCTGTGCTGTACTTTTCTTTGTTCTTTGTTCTTTGTAATAATCACTTATTGTCATGAGTAGGCTTCAATGAAGTTACTGTGAAAAGCCGCTAGTCGCCACATTCCGGCACCTGTTCCGGGGGGCCGATACGGGAATTGAACCCGCGCCGCTAACCTTGTTCTGCATTACAAGTCAGCTATTTAGCCCACTGTGCTAAACCAGCCCCTATGGCTGCTTGAGAGCGCTGTTGATGACCTCATGCATCACTTTGCTGATGATGGAGGTTAGGCTAATGGAGGGGGTGGGGGGGATAATTGTCCTTTTTCTTGAGTACAGGACAGGCCTTGGGAATTTCCGACATACAATGGGTTAACACTGTTACCTCACAGCGACAAGGTCCCGGGTTCGATTCCCGACTTGGGTCAGTGTCTATGCAGAGACTGCACGTTCTCCCCCGTGTCTGCGTGGGTTTCCTCCGGGGGCTTCGGTTTCCTCCCACAGTCCAAAGATGTGCAGGTTAGGTGGTTTGGCCATGGTCAATATGTAGGGGTTGCGGGGTTAGGGCTGGGTGACGGGGTCGAGATAGGGCACTCTTTTGAAAGGTCGCTGCCGACTCAATGGGCCGAATGGCACTGAGTGTCTTTAAGATAGAGATAGATAGGTTCTTGATTAATAATGGGATCAGGGGTTATGGGGAGAATGCAGGAGAATGGGGAAGAGAAAAATATCAACCATAATTGAATGGCGGAGCAGACTCGATGGGCTGATTGGCCTAATTGTGCTCCTATATCTTATGCTCTTATGGTCCAGCCCCCTCATGACTTTGAACATCTCGATCAAATCTCCACTTAGCCTTCTTCTCTCCAAGGTGAACCTTGTCGTGTGAGAAACGTTTGAGGTCTCTGGGTCTGTACTCGTTGTAGTTTAGAAGGATGAGTGGGGATCTTATTGAAACGTAGAGGATACTGCGAGGCCTGGATAGAGCGGACGTGGAGAGAATGTTTCCACTTGTAGGAAACACAAGAAGCAGAGGACACCATCTCAAACTGAAGGGACGATCCTTTAAAATAGAGATGAGGGCTGGGGGTACAGGGGTTGGGGCTCGGGGGTGGGGCTGGGGTACAGGGGGCTGGGCTGGGGGCGGGGTTAGGGTACAGGGGGTGGGGTTGGGGGTACAGGGGGCTGGGCTGGGGTACAGGGGTCAGGGCTGTGGTACAGGGGGCGGGGCTAGGCTGTGGTACAGGGGTTGGGGCTGGGGGGTGGGGCTGTGGTACAGGGGTTGGGGCTGGGGTACGGGGGCTGGGCTGGGGTACAGGGGTTGGGGGTGTAACACAGGGGGCGGGGCTGGGGTACAGGGGTTGGGGCTGGGGGGTGGGGCTGGGGTACAGGGGGCTGGGCAGGGGGTGGGGCTGGGGGGCGGGGTTGGGGTACAGGGGGCGGGGCTGGGGTGCAGGGGGCTGGGTACAGGGGCTGGGGCTGCGGTAAGGGGGGCTGGGCTGTAGTACAGGGGGCGGGGCTAGGGGTACAGGGGCGGGAACGGTCTCAGTGGGCGGAGCCTAGTTCCCACCATGGCGCGGTGGGAGGACTCCGTCCTCTGTAACCTGCCCCGCTGCCGGTTCTTCGGGGCTGGGGGCGGGGCCAGCACGGGGGGCGGGGCCGAGGGCCAGGGGGCGGGGCCGGGGGCCAGGGGGCGAGGGCAGGGCTGGCTCTGTGGGCGGGGCTTGGTTCCCGCCATGGCGCTGTGAGGACTCTCTCTGCAACCTGCCCCACTGCCGGCGGGACGGTGCCGCGGGCGGAGCCAGCCCCTGGGGGCGGGGCCGGACCCAGTGGGCGGAGCTTGGTTCCCGCCATGGCGTTGTGAGGACTCCCTCCTCTGTGACCAGCCCCGCTGCCTGGGGGGCGGGCCCGCGGGGGGGCCCGGCTCAGAGGGCGGGGCCTGCAGGGGGCCTGGATCCCGCCATGGCGCTGTGTGAGGACTCCCTCCTCAGTAACCTGCCCGGCTGCAGGGGGCGGGGCTTGGGGTACTGGGGGCGGGGCCTGTATCTAGGGGCGGGGCCCGCAGGGGGTGGGGCCTGGTTCCTGCCATGGCGCTGTGTGAGGACTCCCTCCTCAGTAACCTGCCCGGCTGCCGGGGGGCGGGGCTGGGCTCAGTGCGCAGGGCCGGGGGCGGGGTCTGGTTCCTGCCATGGCGCTGTGTGAGGACTCCCTTCTCTGTTCACTGCCCGGCTGCCTGGGGGCGGGGCCAGCCCAGGGGGCGGGGCCTGGTTCCCGCCATGGCGCTGTGTGAGGACTCCCTCCTCTGTAACCTGCCCGGCTGCCGCTGCCGCTGCCGCCTGTCCGGCTTCGCCTGGGTCACCGCCTGTTCGCACGTGTTCTGTGACCAGCACGGCAGCGGGCAGTTCAGCCGCTCCCCGGCCCTGTGCCCGGCCTGTGGCACCGCCCTGTCCGGCAAACGGGACATTGTCCGAACCGACCTCGACCCCGCCCGAGGACTACAAAGGCATGGTGCTGTCTGGCCTCCGGCCACACACCGTGCTGGAGATCGCCGGCCGGGCACTGGCCTTCTGGGGCTACCAGGTCAGCACCCCGGAGTGGCCCCACACCCAGCACCCCGGGGTACCCCACCCAGCACCCTGGGGTGCCCAGTACCCATCCAGCACCCTGGGGTGCTGTCTGGCATCCGGCCACACACCGTGCTAGTGATTGCTGGCTGGGCACTGGCCTTCTGGAGGTACCAGGTCAGCACCCCGGGGTGCCCCACACCCAGCACCCACCCAGCACCCTGGGGTGCTGTCCGGCCTCCGGCTACACACCATGCTGGAGATTGTCGGCCGGGCACTGGCCTTCTGGGGCTACCAGGTCAGCACCCCGGGTGGCCAGCACCCACCAGGCACCCACCCAGCACCCCAGGGTGCTGTCCGGCCACACACAGTGCTGGAGATTGCTGGCCGGGCACTGGCCTTCTGGGGCTACCAGGTCAGCACCCTGGGGTGCCCCGCCAGCCAGCACCCACCCAGCACCCCTGGGTGCCCCACCCCACCCAGCACCCCGTGGTGCTCCACCCACCCAACCCTCTGTGGTGCCCAACCACCCAGCACCCCTGGGTGCCCCACCCCACCCAGCACCCCGGGGTGCTGTCAGGCCTCCGGCCACACACCGTGCTGGAGATTGCTGGCTGGGCACTGGCCTTCTGGGGCTACCAGCACCCCATGGTGCCCCACCCCGTGACCGTCCCACCCAGCACCCCGGGATGCCCCTCCCACCCAGCACCCTGGGGTGGCCAGCATCCACCCAACACCCCGGACTGCTGTCTGGCCTCCGGCCACACACTGTGCTGTAGATCGCCGGCTAGGGCTACCAGGTCAGAACCCCGGGGTGCCCCACACCCAACGCCCCAGGGAGCCCTCCCCCACCTGCCCGTCGCAGAGTGCTGACGTCTCCCCGTCCTTGGGAGTCAATACCTCCCTGCCCCACCCAACAATTCCCCTCGTGCCCCCCTCCCAGGCTACTGAACCCCTTCCTCCCCAAGCCCCTCCGCTCCCGCCCCCGATCACCCAATAACGGGGAGAGCGCGATTCGATTCTGTTTGCGTTACCGCACGGGGGAACTGGATGACAAAGGGGATGGATCAACGGTAGACAGCGGCACACGGTTTTGCCCCTGTGCCACCTGAAGCACTGGGCTCGGTTCATGGGCACCCCCTCCCTGAGTTGTGGTATTGTTGGTGGGGGGAGGGTGGGGTGAGGAACGGATATAGGGCAGATTCCCGACAGGCCGAGGTTCATACTCTCTCTGGTGTAGGAGAATAAACAGCAACCCAGAGGAGGAATCTAGTCCACGTTTACTTTGTCAAAACCTTTTATCATCTTATACATGTCAATTAGATCTCCTCTGCTTCTTCTGAACTTGAGACAGTCTCGGCCTAAACTGCTCATAAGCCAAACCCCTCATCTCTGCAATCAATCTCGTGAACCTCCTCTGTACTGCCTCTCACGCAACTACATCCATCCTCAAATAAGGGGATCAAAACTGTACTCCAGATGCGGTCTCCCCAATGCCCTGTACAGTTGTAGCAACAACCCCCGGCTTTTATACTCTATCCCTCAAGCTATTGTTATGGGCCAGGGTTTAGAGAACCCCAAAGTGTATCACGGAGTTCACCTGACCCACAACTTTTAGTAGATTGTGGTATGAGGAGCACACAGCCCACTCTACAGGTGTGGTGCAGCACAAATGGAAAAGTATTTTTTAAAGCAAAACAATGTTTATTCTATGAACTCCCCTTTTTAAAACATTCAGTGAACATCTTAGCAAGCATTAATTCAAATACAACACTAAGTAATCCTTTAAGGTTTCCATTTAACATCCATAAGACTTAAACACCTTTTACCAGAAGCACATCAGGTTAAAGTCACTACTGTTATTAGTTTTAAATCGCCAGGATTGATTTACAGCCTTTAGATTACAGAGAGAGATTCATACCCCTTCTGTCTGCGACTGCAGCTATCCTTTGTGTCTGCCAATTGTAACTGTCGTGTTTCATGGCCATTTTCTGATGTTCAAACTCTCTCTCGATCTTTTTCCCTGATCTGTATCTCCCTTTCTCTTTCTTTTTGTTCTGCTGGGGCTATTCTTTCTGTTTTCCTCTCTCTCTTTTTCCTCTCTTCTCTCACATGACATTACAAAGGCTAGAATCCCACTTGCCTTCCATATTCCCTGCTGTAATGACGTGCTAATTTCCTGCGATTGATGCACGAGTACACCCAGATCCCTCTCCAACGAAACACTTTGAAGTGTCTCTCCATTGATAATAAATTGCCTTTCCATCTTTCTGTCCAAAATGGATAACCTCATACTCATCCACGTGAAACTCCGTCTACCACATTGGCCCAATCACCTAACCTATCTACAACCATTTGTATTATTTCCTCATTGCAAAGGTGTCAACTATCTATCTTATCGATCGATGCTCCTCATTATTTTGTAGACCTCTATAAGATCACCCCGAAGCCTCCTACGCTCCAGGAAAAAAGTCCCAGCCCATCCACCCTCTCCTTATCACTCAGACCATCAAGTCCTGGTCGCATCCTCGTAAATCTCTTCCACACTCTTTCTCGTCTAACAATATCCTTCCTGTCATAGGATGACCAGACCTGAACGCAACACTGTGGCTTCACCTTGCCAGGGTCCTGAGTTCGATTCCCTGCTGGGACGCTGTCTGTGCGGAGTCTGCACGTTCTCCCCCATGTCTGCGTGGGTTTCCTCCAGGTGCTCCGGTTTCCTCCCACAGTCCAAAGACGTGCAGGTTAGGTGGATTGGACTTGCTAAATTGTCCCTCAGTATCCAAAAAAGGTTAGGGGGAGGGGGTTATTGGGTTACGGGGATAGGGTGGATGTGAGGGCTTAAGTGGGTCAGTGCCGACTCGATGGGCCGAATGGCCTCCTTCTGCACTGTATGTTCTATGTTCAGCGATCTCTCACCCCACCCTCCCACATATAGACCACACACAGAACAGACAGTGCAGAAGGAGGCCATTAGGCCCATGGACGACTTCAACAAGAAGTTATTTAGTTGTCCCGATTCTTGGGGAATGGTTTGAGGGGACTGGTATGGGGAAGGTGGATAAACACGAGAGAGTGAGGAAGAGAAGAATGTGGTGTTGGGGTGAGATGGAGAAGGGGGTAGCAGGAGTTGGGCTGAATGGCCTGTTTTGGTGGTGGCAGTCCGGTCTAATTCGATGATTTCAGTCCAGACGGGTCAGTTAGAGCTGCTTCCACTCTCCCCCCACCGATTCCATGGAATCCAGTCTCCGTTTGGCTGGGGCGAATTTTAACCTGCGGTTCTTTCAGATCCACCAGGAGCGGATGTACCAGGAGTCCGCCTACAGCAAAGCGGAGGGCCGGCTGAAGCAGATGGACAAACTCTACACTCAGCAGCTGCAGGGCAAGGACATGGAGGTGAGCAACAGCCGCAGCGAGGTGTCCTCGCTCAAGAAGATGCTGGAGGAGTACAAGAAGAAGTACAGCGAGGTGTCAGAGAAGCTGATGGACAGGAACCGGCAGTACCAGAAGCTGCAAGGCTTCTACGACAGCCTGCGCCTGCGCAGCATGGCCATGGTGGGCGGGGGCGATGCCTCGGCGGCAGTGGGCCCCGCCGGAGCCCTGTACGGCATGCCTTTAGGTACGAGCGCCGCAGTCATGTCCCACGGGAAACCCTCCTTGGCAACCCGCGTTCAGTTACCCGCGCCATTTAGTCAACGTGACCTCGAGTGCTTTCGAGTTCCAGCCCGAAATCCCGCCGGCCGTCACGTCCATGTCCTGGAGAAGACTTTATTCTATCATCTCTGCTTTCGCCACCGGAGATGTCAGTGTTTTCTCCCATTTCCTGAGAACCATAGAACCGCAACAGTGCTGTGGGAGGCCGCTCGGCCCATTGAGTCTGCAACGACCCTCGAAAAAAGCATCCTACCCAGGTCCACACCCCAACCCTATCCCTGTAACCCCACCTAACCTGCACATCATTGGACACTAAGGGACAATTTAGCACGGCCAATGCACCCAACCTGCACATCTTTGGACACTAAGGGACAATTTAGCACGGCCAATCCCCCTAACCTGCACATCTTTGAACACTAAGGGACAATTTAGCCCGGTCAATCCACCTAACCTGCACATCTTTGGACACTAAGAGACAATTTAGCACGGCCAATCCCCCTAACCTGCACATCGTTGGACACTAAGGGACAATATCGCACGGCCAATCTACCTAACCTGCACCTCTTTGACACTGAGAGACAATTTAGCACGGCCAATCTACCTAACCTACACATCTTTGGACACAAAGGACAATTTTAGCATGGCCAAGCCACCTAACCTGCACATCTTTGGACACTAAGGGACAATTAGCACGGCCAATCCCCCTAATCTGGACATCTTTGGACACAAAGGGACAATTTAGCATGGCCAATCCACCTAACCTGTACATCTTTGGACACTAAGGACAATTTAAAATGGCGAATCTACTCAACCTACACATCTTTGAACACTAAGGGACAATTTAGCACGGCCAATCCAATCCACCTATCCTGCACATTTTTGGAGACTAAGGGACAATTTCACATGGCCAATCCACTTAACCTACACATCTTTGAACACTAAGGGACAATTTAGCACGGCCAATCCACCTAACCTGTACGTCTTTGAACACTGAGGGACAATTTAACACGGCCAATCCACCCAACCTACTCATCTTTGAACACTAAGGGACAACTTTGCACGGCCAATCCACCTATCCTGCATATCTTTGGAGACTAAGGGACATTTCACATGGCCAATCCACTTAAACCTACACATCTTGAATACTAAGTGGCAATTTCGCACGGTCAATCCCCCTAACCTGCATATCTTTGGTCCACTAAGGGGACAATTTAGCCTTCCAATCCACTAACCTGACACATCTTTGACACGACGGGACAATTTAGCCCGGCCAATCCACTTAACCTGCACATCTTTGGACACAAAGGGGCAATATAGCACGGCACATTCCACCTAACCTGCACATCTTTGGACACGAAGGGACAATTAGCCCGGCCATCACTTAACCTGCACATCGTTAGACACTAAGGGACAATTTAGCATGGCCTGTCCACCTAAACTGCACATGTATTGGACACTAAGGGACAATTTAGCAGCGCCAATCCACCCCAAACTGCACATCTTTGAACACTAAGAAGTGACAATTAGCACGGCCAATCCCCCTAACCTGTACATCTTGGACACTAATGGACAATTTAACACGGCCAATCCACCCAACCCTGTACATCTTTAGCTACTAAGGGACAATTTAGAACGGCCAATCCACTTATCCTGCGCAATCTTTGAACACTAAGGGACAATTTCGCATGGCCAATCCACCTAACCTACACACCTTTGGAGACTAAGGGACAATTTAGCACGGCCAATCCACGTAACCTACACACCTTTGGAGACTAAGGGACAATTTAGCACGGCCAATCCACCTAACCTACACACCTTTGGAGACTAAGGGGCAATTTAGCACGGCCAATCCACCTAACCTGCACATCTTTAGACACTAAGGGACAATTTAACACGGCCAATCTACCTAACCTGCACAGCTGTGGAGACTAAGGGGCAATTTAGCACGGCCAATCCACCTAACCTACACACCTTTGGAGACTAAGGGGCAATTTAGCACGGCCAATCCACATAACCTGCACATCTTTGGACACTAAGGGACAATTTAACACGGCCAATCCACCTAACCTGCACAGCTTTGACACTGAGGGACAATTTAGCACAACAACCTCCACCTAACCTGCACATCTTTGGACACTAAGAGACAATTTAGCGTGGCCGATCCACCTAACCTGCACATCTTTGGTCACTAAGCAAACAATTTAGCACGGCCAATCCACCTAAACCTGCACATCTTTGGACACTAAGAGACAATTTAGCGTGGCCGATCCCACCTAAACCTGCACATCTTTTGGTCACTAAGCAACAATTTAGCACGGCCAATCCACCTAACCTGCAACATCTTGGACATTAAGGGACATTTAGCCCTGGCCAATCCCCCTAACCTGCAACATCTTTGGACACGAAGGGGACAATTTAGCACGGCCAATCCAACCTAACCTACACACCTTTGGAGACTAAGGGATAATTTAGCCACGGCCAATCCACCTAACCTACACACCTTTGGAGACTAAGGGACAATTTAGCACGGCCAATCCACTAACCCTACACCACCTTTGGAGACTAAGGGGCAATTTTAGCCACGGCCAATCCACCTAACCTGCACATCTTTGGACACAAAGGGACAATTTATCATGGCCAATCTACCGAACCTACACATCTTTGGAGACTAAGGGACAATATCGCACGGCCAGTCTACCTAACCTGCACCTCTTTGACACTGAGGGACAATTTAGCACGGTCAATCTACCTGACCTACACATCTTTGGAGACTAAGAGGCAATTTAGCAGGGCCAATTCACCTATCCTGCACATCTTTGGACACAAAGGGACAATTTAGCACGGCCAATCCACCTAACCTGCACATTTTTGGACACTAAGAGACAATTTAGCGTGGCCAATCCACCTAACCTGCACATTTTTGGTCACTAAGCAACAATTTAGCATGGCCAATCCACCTAACCTGCACATCTTTGGACATTAAGGGACAATTTAGCCTGGCCAATCCCCCTAACCTGCACATCTTTGGACACGAAGGGACAATTTAGCACGGCCATCCACCTAACCTGCACATTTTTGGACACTCAGGGACAATTTAGCATGGTCAATCCACCTAACCTACACATCTTTGAATACTAAGGGGCAATTTCGCACGGTCAATCCCCCTAACCTGCATATCTTTGGTCACTAAGGGGACAATTTAGCCTTCCAATCCACCTAACCTGCACATCTTTGGACACGAAGGGACAATTTAGCCCGGCCAATCCACTTAACCTGCACACCTTTAGCCACTAAGGGACAATTTAGAACGGCCAATCCACTTATCCTGCGCATCTTTGGACACTAAGGGGCAATTTAGCACGGCCAATCCACCTAACCTGCACATCTTTGGACACTAAGGGACAATTTAACACGGCCAATCCACCTAACCTGCACAGCTGTGGAGACTAAGGGGCAATTTAGCACGGCCAATCCACCTAACCTACACACCTTTGGAGACTAAGGGGCAATTTAGCATGGCCAATCCACCTAACCTGCACATCTTTGGACACTAAGGGACAATTTAACATGGCCAATCCACCTAACCCTGCACAGCTTTGACACTAAGGGGACAATTTAGCACGGCCAATCCACCTAACGTGCACATCTTTGGACACTAAGGAGATTTAGCACGGCCAATCTACCTAACCTGCACCTCTTTGACACTGAGGGACAATTTTAGCACGGCCCTAATATACCTAACCTACACATCTTTTGGAGGACCTAAGGGACAATATCGCACGGCCAATCCTACCTCACCGCACCTCTTTGACATCCGAAGGACAATTTAGCACGGCCACATCTCCCTAACCTACACATCTTGGAGCACTAAGAGGCAATTTAAGCAGGGCCAATTCACCCTCTATCCTGCACATCTTTGGACACAAAGGGAACAATTAAGCATGGCCATCCACCTAACCTGCACATCTTGGGCCACAAAGGAACACAATTTATCCTGGCCAATCTACCTAACCTACACATCTTTGGAGCCTAATGGAACAATATCGCACGGCCAGTACTAACCTGCACCTCTTTGGACACCTGAGGGACAATTTAGCATCGGTCAATGTACATGACCTACACATCTTTGTGGAGACCTAAGAGGCAATTTAGCAGGGCCAATTCACCTATCCTGCACATCTTTGGACACAAAGGGACAATTTAGCATGGCCAATCCACCTAACCTGCACATCTTTGGACACTAAGAGACCAATTAGCGTGGCCGATCCACCTAACTGCACATCTTTGGTCACTAAGCAACAATTTAGCACGGCCAATCCACCTAACCTGCACATCTTTGGACATTAAGGGACAATTTAGCCTGGCCAATCCCCCTAACCTGCACATCTTTGGACACGAAGGGACAATTTAGCACGGCCAATCCACCTAACCTACACACCTTTGGAGACTAAGGGACAATTTAGCACGGCCAATCCACCTAACCTACACATCCTTTGGACACTAAGGGACAATTTAGCCTGGCCAATCCCCCTAACCTGCACATCTTTGGACACGAAGGGACAATTTAGCACGGCCAATCCACCTAACCTGCATATCTTTGGACACTCAGGGACAATTTAGCATGGTCAATCCACCTAACCTGCACATCTTTGGACACTAAGGGACAATTTAGCCTCGCCAATCCCCATAAACTGCACATCTTTGGACACTAAGGGACAATTTAGCATGGCCAATCCCCCTAACCAGAAAGCGCAATTCAGCGCGGTCAATCCCCCTAACCTGGACATCTTTGGATACTAAGGGGCAATTAACACGGCCAATCCATCTAACCTGGACATCTTTGGACACGGAAGGGGCAATTTAGCACGGCCAATCTACCTATCCTGCACATCTTGGTCACTAAGCGCCAATTTAGCATGGCCAATTCACGTAACGGTGCGGGGGGAGAGTGGGATACGGACTAGACTGGCTGTGGAGAGGGGATCAGACTGGGTGTGGAGAGGGGATTAGCCTGGGTGTGAAGAGGGGATTAGCCTGGGTGTGGAGAGGGGATTAGCCTGGGCGTGGAGAGAGGATTAGACTGGGTGTGTAGATGGGATTAGACTGGGTGTGGAGAGGGGATTAGACTGGGTGTGGAGAGGGGATTAGACTGGGTGTGGAGGGAAATGACTGGGTGTGGAGAGCGGATTAGACTGGGTGTGGAGAGGGGATTAGACTGGGTGTGGAGAGGGGATTAGACTGGGTGTGGAGAGGGGATTGACCTGGGTGTGGAGAGGGGATTAGACTGGGTGTGGAGAGGGGATTAGACTGGGTAGTGGAGAGGGATAGACTGGTGTGGAGAGGGGATTAGACTGGGTGTGGAGAGGGGATTAGACTGGGTGTGGAGAGGGGATTAGACTGGGTGTGGAGAGGGGATAGACTGGGTGTGGAGAGGGGATTAGACTGGGTTGGAGAGGGGATTAGACTGGGTGTGGAGAGGGGATAGACTGGGTGTGGAGGGGATTAGACTGGGTGGGAGAGGGGATTAGACTGGGTGTGGAGAGGGGATTAGACTGGTGTGGAGAGGGATTAGACTGGGTGTGGAGAGGGGATTAGACTGGGTGTGGAGAGGGATTAGACTGGGTGTGGAGAGGGATTAGACTGGGTGTGGAGAGGGGATTAGATGGTGTGGAGAGGGGATTAGACTGGGTGTGGAGAGGGGATTAGACTGGGTGTGGAGAGGGGATTAGACTGGGTGTGGAGAGGGGATTAGATGGTGTGGAGAGGGGATTAGACTGGGTGTGGAGAGGGGATTAGACTGGGTGTGGAGAGGGGATTAGATGGTGTGGAGAGGGGATTAGCCTGGGTGTGGAGAGGGGATTAGACTGGGTGTGGAGAGGGGATTAGACTGGGTTGGAGAGGGGATTAGACTGGGTGTGGAGAGGGGATTAGACGGTGTGGAGAGTGGATTAGACTGGGTGTGGAGAGGGGATTAGACTGGGTGTGGAGGGGAATTGACTGGGTGTGGAGAGGGGATTAGACTGGGTGTGGAGAGGGGATTAGCCTGGGTGTGGAGAGGGGATTAGACTGGGTGTGGAGAGGGGATTAGACTGGGTGTGGAGAGGGGATTAGACTGTGTGTGGAGAGGGGATTAGACTGGGTGTGGAGAGGGGATTAGACTGGGTGTGGAGAGGGGATTAGACTGTGTGTGGAGAGGGGATTAGCCTGGTGTGGAGAGGGGGATTAGACTGGGTGTGGAGGGGGGGTTAGACTGGGTGTGGGGACTGGTTTAGACCTCCCGCACAGAGGGGTGAGAGTGGGTGCGGATAGAGGGATTAGCCTCCGCTGCGGCATTAATGAAAATGCGGTCACCAACGTTTGTTTCTCACCAGCAGGCAGGACCTCCCAGTTCGTTCCGATGGAGAATCCCCTGAGGGAGGAGTCCTCCGAGGGTGACTTCCGCCTATCGGCCCGTCCTTCTTGGCTCGCCGGCGCCCGATGGCCCATGGGGCTTTTTCGGCTTCTCTCCAGGTGAAGACCGGGCTCCACAGTCATCACCAGCCTCAGGGCCCCAATCCCGGGCCCTCCAGCTCCTTCAAGATAAGATGTAATGGGCAGAGCGCGGGGCCGAGCGGTGATGTTGTGACCCAGAGGGACATCCGTCCTCACTTCGGACGCAACGGAATCTAACAGCGCTGGCTGTCGGTAAACGTTTTGTGCCGGGTGGTCAGTCGCCTTTTGCTGACGGGCCATAACCTTTTGGTAGCAGCCAGCTCCCCTTGGCCTGTCTCCCCCATCCTCAGTAAGAATCTGTCAGAGCTGAGAATCATCCCTCAGGCTGACGGCCTTTCACCATGTCGCTTTGTTCTTTTAAGGGTTCAATGAATAAAAGTTTCTCTATTCCAAGTGAATTCTGGTCTTCTCGTCATTTTACCTCCATGTCTGCAAACACCGTCTGCCCTCAAACCATCTCCAGAACCCGCCCAAGGAGGCACAGCATCAGAAGGCTCGGAATGAGGCCGTTCAGCTCATCCACAGAGGAAGTGCGACCCCTATTCATGCCAGGCCCCTCCTTTTGGCCGCCCCCAGGGACCTGCCGTTTTCTCGTCATGTGCTTTTTGAAACTACTTACTGAATCTGCTCCCGAGTGCCTCGTACGGCAGCACACCTCAGCTCAGCACAACAATCAACCTAATCCTTTTGAGGAATGATGTGGAAGCTTTGGAAAAGGTGCAAAGGAGATTTACCAGGATGTTGCCTGGAATGGAGAGTAGGTCTTACGAGGAAAGGTTGAGGGTGCTTGGCCTTTTCTCATTCATGATGAGGGGCGACTTGATAGAGGTTTATAGGATGATCAGGGGAATAGATAGACAGTCAGAGACTTTTTCGCCGGGTGGAACAAACCATTACAAGGGGACATAAATTTATGGTGAATGGTGGAAGATATAGGGGGGCTGTCAGAGGTAGGTTCTTTACCCAGAGAGCAGTGGGGGCATGGAATGCACTGCCTGTGGAAGTAGTTGAGTCGGAAACATTCGGGACCTTCAAGCGGCCATTGGATAGGTACATGGATTAGGAT